>NW_015196200.1:0-2493 GCF_001447785.1 Gekko japonicus | reverse complement strand
GGTTAGGGTTAGGGTTAGAATAGGGTTAGAATAGGCTATAGCCTTAACCCTAACCCTAACCCCAACCCCAACCCAAACCGTATTCTAACCCTAACCCTAGCCCTACCTTCTTCATTATCCTTCAAGTCTCTCTGAAGTGCAGCTGACAGAGCTAGAACTACCAATATTAAGTAAAGGTCTGTCCTTTTTTCCTACACCTCCACGTAATACATTTCAACTCATGGTGGAAATACAGAGTATGTTCAGAAAGATTAGACTAGCGGATTTCTTTAAAGATCATACTGAAAACAGGGTTCCAGAGTCCAGCATTTACAGTTTAAAACCCAAGTCTACCTTCAATCCAGATACTAAAATACAGAATTTGGAACAGAAAACTTCACCAGTTTGGCATCATTTGAGTAGGATGGAACATCAAGCCTTAAAACAGTTAGAGCACAGAAAAGACATTATCATCAAACCAGCTGATAAGGTAGGGGCGGTGGTTGTCTGGGGCGGAGTCTATTCAGTCTATAAAATGAATAATACAGCTCATTACCAAAAGACCAAAGAAAACCCATCAAAGATCATTAAGAAATATATACATGACATATCTAGCAGAGGTTACATTGATAAAACTAGACATGACTACCTCCTGAATTCAGAAAAAAGGGTGCCACAATTTTACCTTTTACCAAACATTCACAAAGGAACCAGTCCTGTCCCTGGTAGACTTATAGTTTCAGGATGTGGGTCCATTTTAGAACCCTTGGCACAATATTTGGATCTCTTCGTTAAGCCCTCGTATCTAAGAGACACCATGGATTTCCTTACCCACATTAATGATTTGCAATCACAGAGGAAGTTATTTTTGCTACTCTAGATGTAGTTTCATTATACACTAACATCCCGCAGGATGAGGCTTTAGAAGTTTTATGGGACCGTAGGACAGGGCAGCCCATCCCCCCTACATAATTCCTCTGCCACATTGCTGAACTATGCCTAAATCATTTAATTTCCTCACTTGCCCCTCCATGATCTGGAGAAGAATCAACTTCACTTATAGCAGCTTGCTAGGCAGAAGGAAATAAAACTCCACCACCGTAGTTATTGGACACAGGAATAGACCCTGGGGATCTACAAAAGCAAAGTTATCACCTGCCAAGTTTGGAGCCAGGCTGAATTTGCCCACAATACTGGTAGCTTGAGAAGACAAGAGTCACTGGAAAAGACAATAATGCTAAGAAAAGTGGAAGGCAGCAGGAAAAGAGGAAAACCCAACAAGACATTCACTCAAAATAAAGGAATCCAGAGCCCTCAGTTTGCAAGACCTGAGCGAGGCTGACATTGGTAAGATGTTAGAATAGGGTTACGATAAATTTTATGATTACGGTTATGGTTAGGGCTCGGGTTAGGATTAAAATAGGGTTAGGGTTTGGATATGGTTAGGGTTGGGGTTGGGGTTAGGGTTAGGGTTAAGGCTAAGGTAGGGTTAGGGTTAGGGCTATAGTTAGGGCTTGGATAGGGTTAGGGTTAGGGCTATCGCTATCGCTAGGGTTAGGGTTAGGGTTAGGGTTAGAGTTAGGGTGAGGGTTAGGGTTAGGGTGTGGGTGAGGGCAAGGGCTAGGGTTAGGGCTAGGGCAAGGGTTAGGATTAGGGTGTAATGCTAGCATTAGGGTTAGGGTTAGCTTTAGTATAGGGTTAGGGTTAGGGCTAGGTTTAGGGTTAGGGCTAGGGCTAGCATTAGGGTTAGGGTTAGGGTTAGGGTTGGGGCTAGGGCGATGGCTAGGGTTAGGGTTAGGATAGGGTTAGGGTTACGGCTAGGGCTAAAGCTACTGTTTTGGTTAGGGTAAGGGTTAGGGTTAGGGCTAGGGTAAGGGATAGGGTTAGAGTTAGCATACGGTTTGGTTTAGGTTTAGGGCTAGGTTCATGGTTAGGGTTAGAGCTACAGCTAGGGTTAGGGTTAGGGTTTGGGTTACAGCTAGAGCTAGAGCTAGAGGTAGGGGTAGGGGTAGGGCTAGGGTTAGGCAAACCCTAACCCTAGCCCTAGCCCTACCCCTAGCTGTAGCTCTAGCCCTTACTTTAACCCTAATCTTAATCCTAACTCCAACCCTAGCCCTAACCCTAACCCTATCCTAACCCTAACGCTATCCTAACCCTAACCCTACTACCCCTCGCTCTAGCTCTAGCCCTACCCCTAGCCCTACCCCTAACCCTAGCCCTAGCCCTAGCCGTAACCCTAATCCTAACCCTAACCATAACCCAAACCCAAACCCTATCCCTATCAACCCTATCCCTATCCCTAACCCTATCCCTAACACATATCCGATCCTAACACTAAACCTAACCCTAACCCTAGCACTAGCACTAGCCCTAACCCTAACCGTAATGCTAGACCTAGCCCTATTTACCTCTAACCCTATCCTAACAATAACCCTAACCCTATCCCTATCCTAACCGTAACCCTAACCCTAGCTCTATCCCTAGATCTAGCTCTAGCCCTAACCCGAACCCTAG
>NW_015196199.1:0-2746 GCF_001447785.1 Gekko japonicus | reverse complement strand
CCTCTTCTTCCTCTTTCTCTTCTTCTTCTCAACTCGAGTCTAGTTCTTCTACCGTAGGCCAACACACCTGCACTCCTGGGCACCCAGGAGGTCAGCAGAAGTTGTTGGTTGCAGAGCCAGGAATGGGCAAGAAGAGCAGGCAGGAGGGGCAGTGGCCCAGCAGGAGGCACAGAGACCGGGGAATACAAGCAGGTCATTTTGCAGCTGCAGGCAGGGAAGCGTCGTGTCAAATGTCTCTCTCATTGTTACCTTACTGGCTCAACCTGGTCTGGCCTGAATCGGGCCGTCGGTTGGACTCTCGCCAGACCCGTCTGTTCTCACCAACGGGTCGAACAGGCCTTACGCTTAGTCTCTCTCTGTCTCCTCCCCCCCTACCCTCCGTTACACGGAGCTTGACTGTCTTTCTGCATTTCACCAGCCCTCCCCTTGGAAACCGGGCGGCCTCTTTCCCCCTGGAGCTTTGCGTGTCAAAGGGCGAGGCGTTCGGCCAGACCTGCACTGCCGGCATAGCGTAGCGGGTAAGGAGAGTCAGAGTAAGACGGTGGGGACCCAGGTTCTGATCCTTCTGTCCTCTGTGAAGTTTACTGAGTTAAACCTTCAGCCACTCGTTCTCTCTCAGCCTCGCCTACCTCACAGGGTTGTCGTGAAAAAGCGGGGGAGGGAAGAACGCTTTGTCGTTATTCTTTCAATAACGGGTTTAAATCTTGCAAGAATGGGTTTAAATTAAGAGCGGGAAGGTACCGGCTGGATCTTAGGAAAAGCTTTTTGACAGTGAGAGTTGTCCAACAGTGGGATCAGCTGCCCAGGGAGGTGGTGAGCTCCCCCTCATTGGCGGTCTTATATATTTTTTAAATATAATCTTTATTATCAGTAAACAGATACAATAACATATCTCTCCTTATATATAATTGAATAGTGGGTGCCAAAGTTCTAATTACAGCATGAGAAGAATCAACAACTGTAAACAATATAAACAACACTCTAAAAAAATCATTGTTATTGTATCTAAGATTGAAGCGTAATCACTTTTGGTAGATAAATATGTCAAGAAGGGAAACCAGGTTGAAGTGAAATTGGAATCAGTAGAGCCTGAAGTTCTAGAAAGGATAGCATCAGAATATTTATCCATAAGGCACAAATCACATACTTTCTTTAACCAATCAGAGATGGCGACATGTGTATTATGCTTCCAAGATATGGCAGTCTCTAAGAGCGTGGTCAAAGCAATGGTATTCCCAGTAGTCATGTATGGTTGCGAGAGTTGGACTATAAGGAGGGCCAAGGGCCGAAGAATAGATTCTTTTGAACTATGGTGCTGGAGAAGACTCTTGAGAGTCCCTTGGACTGCAGGAAGATCAAATCAGTCAATCCTAAAAGAAATCAACCCTGACTGTTCCCTGGAAGGCCAGATAATGAAACTGAAGCTTAAATACTTTGGCCACCCAATGAGAAGGGAGCACTCACTGGAGAAGACCCTGATGCTGGGAAAGATTGAAGGTCAAAGAAGACGGGGACGGCAAAGGATGAGATGGTTAGACAGTGTCATAGATGCAACGAACATGAAACTGAGCAAACTTCAGAGGACGGCGGAAAACAGGAGGGCCTGGCGTGATCTTGTCCATGGGGTCGCGAAGAGTCGGACTCGACTGTGTGACTGAACAGCAAAAAGAGCGTCTGGACAAACACTTGTCAGGGATACTCTAGGCTGACCCTGCATTGAGCAAGGGGGTTGGACTAGGGGGTCTGTATGGCCCCTTCCGACTCTGAGATTCTATGATTCCATGATCTGTGTCACTAGCCACTGTTTTCCCCCCTTTTCACTGTCGCTGCCACCACCTCTGGGTAAAAACCAAGCTCCTCTCTCTTACAGGTTGCCCTGAGGTCAACCTTGCAGGGGTGTCGCACTGTAGTATATCAAGCAGGCCGGTGGGTAAGGACTTGTGCAGCCTTTCTCAAATTAAACAACACTTTGTTTCTACAAGGCATAAACTCAGGGTACTGCAACAGGACAGGACAAGATCTAAAACTAAACAAAAGGACAGTTATTAACTAAGGCAATATTTCTGAACCTCTGGGTCAGGACCCAAAAGTGGGTCTCAATGCTCCCTGTAAGCTACGGAGTCCAGGGAGCAAAAATCCTACTTTGTGAGCCACTGGCATTAAAGCTGTGAGCAAGCGATTTGGCAGCTGCATCAATCTGTTTGCTCTGGAGCCCTCCCTTCCTGAGCTCAGACAAAAATGTGTGAGCCGGAGGCTAAAAAACTGGCTAGCTCACGCTGACTCGGCTTAGAGGGAACACTGGTCGCAGAGCCCCAGAAAGTGGGTCACGGGTTGCTCCTCCCCTGTCCTGTCCGTTGCTGTCTTTGGTATTTTGGAAACCACAATCCGACCCTGGAAACAGGATCGTCCATGTCATATATGAATTGGTATTTTTTTTCTTCACTCCACATACACGTTGACCAAGTAAAACGTTTCCCGATGGAACCTTTGGGAAACGTACAAATTAATTCACGGGAATGCTTTTGAAAGACTCGCCATGACCTAGATGGGATACAGCAGGGCGGGGCTATCAGAAAGGGGGACGATTGGAGAAGGGCTGAAGGTGCCACTCTTGAGTGCCCTTCGCCGCTTTCTTGGCCTGTGGAAGGGAACTCGGAAGGCATCTGAATGCCTTCTTTTTTTCTTTTTTTCTTGTTTTTTTTAATATTTGATTTTTATTTATTTATTTTGTCATATAACAAGTATA
>NW_015196198.1:0-2513 GCF_001447785.1 Gekko japonicus | reverse complement strand
CTGTACTCTGTTCTCTCAGCAGCTCCATTATCAGAATTTTCTTTTAAATGATATGAAAGCTGAAGTTGAAGCATTTTTAGTTTATTATGAAAGCTGATGATGAAGCACGTTTTGTTAAGTTCACGCAACCACTCGTTTTGGCTGAACTCATAGCGCACCATACCTGTTTCCCCCCTTGATAACGTACCGCTATTAGTTCAGTATAAATTTTCTTTTAAATAGTAGGAAAGCTGCAGTTGAAGCATCTTTAGTTTATTATGAAAACTGATGATAAAGCACCTTTTGTTCTTTGTGTAAATTTTCTTTTAAATGGTATGAATGCTGCAGTTGAAGCATCTTTAGTTTATTATGGAAGCTGATGATGAAGCACCATTCGTTCTTTGTAACCTCCATCCAGTAAGGCATCGCTAAAGTTGATGATGTAAAGTTTTCAGAGCATAAATTTATTGCAAAACTATAAAGTGCACAAGTGCTGGAATATTGTATGATTTCATGTAACCTTTGTTGCTTTCTATTCATGTGTGTACAACGCTTAGGAACGCCATTATGATTCCAGCCAACACTAGAGACAGTGATTTATTTAATCTGATTGCTGGATCCTTGCTCAATCTTTTAGGTTTATTTTATTTAAATGTGACAAAGGTGAAGCAAACCTATTTAATTCAAATCTTAGTAAAAATAATCTAAACGACAATTAACTTTTCTGTTTAGTCTACTGGAATTTTCTGAACTATAAAGAGCATAATGCTCGAAATTTGAAAAGTCTTTAAGTAATCTTTGTTGCTCTCCAAGTTAGGTATTATTATGGATATTTTATTCATGAGCATTTAAAGTTTAAGAACATTATAAAAGGTTTTTCTTTAATTGTAAGCATAAATGAACACATAGAAGCACGAACAAACCCCTCAGATGCTTGGATATGCCACTATATTTCTACGGCTCCATATTTTTAACTAGTACAAAGAAGGGTATTTCATATACGGACCTTCATTATGTACTAATAACAGCACTTAACCCATAGGTTGTAAATAAATAAATAACTAATCTTTTATCTAAGGCTAGATTTTCTATCTCCCCCTACCAACTTTATATTGTTGTATTGTTTTTTATTTGTATTTATTTACCTTAGTGAGCTACGTGGGTAGTCTCACAAGCTTAGGCCTCAATTTGTTTTTGAGGCCAGCTGGCTGGTAAATTTTCTCCCTGATACGTAGGGAGACACAGTTTGATGTTTTTGTTCAAAGTGTTGAGTTTAGTTAAATGTGCAAGTTATAGTTTTGAGAGTCAGTCAAACTTTAAAATTTCATGGTGGTTAAGTATGAATGAAATCACTCATACCCCAACTACAAATGATGGGAAAACTTAAGGTATACTCCATTAACTGCAACGGCCTCAATAATAAAATAAAGGCAAAACTAATCTCAACAGCACTAGCTAAACTGCAACCAGATATCCTACTCATCCAGGAGACCCATATTAGGAACAAACTACTACCAATTTTTAAACATAAATGGTTTTTAACCCAATTTCAAGCTCCAGGCTCCTCCTCCTCACGAGGAGTTGCCATTTTATTTTCCAAATGGGTAAATTTCCAGTGCCAGGACCAACTAATAGATCCGAAAGGACGCTATATTTTTTTGAAAGGCCTTGTAAACAACGAACTTATGACGTTCGGGTCGATTTACGCAACAAATAGTGGTCAAGAGACATTTTTGGAAACTACCTTAGAACTTTTAGACTCATTTCAAAGTGACAAAATCATTATTGGAGGAGACTTTAATTCTGTAGTAGATCCTTATTGGGATAAATCATATAATCCCTTAGCCAAATCTCAGAACAATTCAATTCCTAACTCTTATTTTAATAAACTCCTTACGAAATACCACCTTAGTGACATTTGGCGTATTCAACATCCAGGAATGAAAGATTATTCTTTTTATTCGCCTAAATATGACTCCTATTCCAGAATAGACTATATTTTAGTTTTGCCAAATCTTGACAACAATATTGAATCCTCCGACATTGGCCTCAGAACTCTATCTGATCACGCCTGGGTCGAATGTATCTTAAATTTAGCACAAGAACACTGCGTTCCCAGGTGTTGGACTTTTAACAATAACCTTTTATTAAATCAGCTAGCATGTACAGACATAGAAAATTCAATTTTAGAATATTTTCAGCAAAACTCCTCTTGTGGAGTCTCTTCTCCGATTGTTTGGGACGCAATGAAGGCAGTCTTAAGAGGGAAAATCATCTCACTCACATCAGCTTACAATAAAGAAAAGAACAGATTAGAACAAGAGATAATGGCAAAAATTAAGCGCTTAGAATCCGAGCATAAACAGAAGGGCTCCAAGAAAACCTATAAGCAATTGCTTATAGAAAGGAAAAAATTGGAAGCTCTTGATGTCACAAAAATACAGAAACAATTACTACTTTCCAAACAAAAATACTGGTTTCGACATCCAAAATCAATAAAACTGTTATCCTGGAAACTCAAAACGAAACGCAAT
>NW_015196197.1:0-2780 GCF_001447785.1 Gekko japonicus | reverse complement strand
CTTAGAAAACATTACTAAAAACAAAGCTATTGGAGGGGATGGTATCCCCACTGAGCTATTCAAAGTCTTAAAAGATGATGCTGTTAAAGTGCTGCACTCAATTTGCCAGCAAATTTGGAAAACGCAACAGTGGCCACAGGATTGGAAAAGGTCAGTATACATTCCAATCCCAAAGAAGGGCAATGCCAAGGAATGTTCAAACTATCGCACAATTGCACTCATATCACACGCGCTAGCAAGGTCATGCTCAAGGTCCTACAAGCTAGGCTTCAGCAGTACATGGATAGAGAACTGCCAGAAGTACAAGCTGGGTTTCGAAGAGGTAGAGGAACTAGAGATCAAATTGCCAACATTTGCTGGATTATGGAAAAAGCAAGAGAGTACCAGAAAAACTCATTTTTACAATGAGTTGAACAGAGACACAGATGTATTTCAGAACTATTGGAGCAACAATCAGGAATGACTATTATTGTCTAATGAATGCAGATATTTAACAGTCAGCTCTAATGGAGCCTTATTATATCAGAACTGCAACAGAAAGACAACGAGCAAAATATTCTCTGAACAATTTTTCGAAAGTCAATCTTAAGCTAGTGATCTCAAACATGGATTCTATGGCACCACTTTTTTTCTTGTATCCAATTTCCTCTTCCAGCTCTTTCCCAAAACAAAGATCCCTTCTGCATTTGCTTGCCACTCTAGATTTTCTCAGTGTTCGAGCTGAGGCAATTTAAGTCCAGGGCAAAACAGCATCCAAATATCTCAGGGCAACCGGGCTGACCACTGAAGGGAGTTAATGTAATGCAGAATGGGGGGAAAATCTGGAATAAAAAGGTTTAAACTCGATTTTAGTGCAGAATGAGGGGGGGGTACCCGGGATTAAAAAGAAGGTTGAGTTCGATTTTAGTGCAGAATTGCTTGGAGGACACTGTGGTGAACATGGGTTAAAAGGAGAGTGCAGAAAGGGCCAGAGTCAATCTTGGCTTTCCTTCACTTCACTGGAGTAGTAGTAGGTGATTCGAAAGAGCACCCTTGTGTCTGCAGAGTGTGCTTTGGCTTTGAATCATTGTGGAACCCCTCCCCCCCAAGGTTTTGTGATTGGATCCAGCCCTCATGGCAGCCATTTTGTGATTGGTCTCATCCAAATGGCAACCATTTTGTGATGGTGTTCACTGTCTGGTCTCAAAATCCCCAAAGTGTTCACAGGTTAAACAAAGTTAGTGCCTCTTCTCAGGCAAAGCAGGCTTAACCTTCATTGCACAAAATCTTAAGATTGCTACTTTTTTCCTGACAGAAACTCTGTGCTGTTAATAGCCTGCACAATAAACAGAGAGTCGACAAGTGCAGCACTCATTCATCTTAATTCCTCTTAAAGTCCTGCCTGTTGACTTTCTGACCAACATACAGACTTTAATGGTATAGAGCTTCTGTCAGGAAAGCAAGGTGGCAACTTTAGCTCACCTCCTTTGGACTCATTTCGGTTTACAGCCCCTATTATCCTGCAGAGCTGCTCCCTGTAACGATTGACTTCTTAGAAAAAGCATCCAACTTTCTTGCATGATTAGTTTCAAAGAAGGTCAGTATTTACAATTAAGATCCTTGTCCCAAACTGCCTGAACCTATGCTGAGAAGAAGTAGTGTGCATGGCTGCCCTTCATCTGTGCTGATTAAAGCACAGATTGTTTTAAGCAGTTAAAACAATTCCAGTCTTACCACTGATAGAGGTCAGAACCCACATGTAGAAAGCAATTCTTTCATCACATGCAGTGCTCTACTGAGCCATATATTAATACTGTGTGAGCAAACTCAAACTGGAAAAGAGAGCCTGAATTCAAACGTATTTGCTTCCATATCATCCTTTCCATATAATCGTGGCATTTTTTTCATCAGTAAATATTTCACCATATTACATTTTTCTTGAGAGATATTTGCCTGTTAAGTTGTCTTGGGATCAGGCATTTCTGAGTCACCTGCAAGCATTTGCCCCCCAATCCGGAAAAAAAGACAGACATTTCTTGGGTACTGAACGGGCCACTTTATTAACTTCACTAACAAACAATAAACAAACGATGAACAGCAAGGGCAATACAGATTGTGGAATGGCCAGGCCAGGGGTCATGGACCCCTCCCCAGCCATTTGTACTAGGGCAATCCACCCAGCCCCAGATGGTAGCCAAAGGTATGGCTCACAACCAGTCAGCATGGCAAGTGGATAATTGCCAGGGATAAGCCAAACTCCCGAGCCTCAAGGCTCAAAGGAAGGATAATCCCAGGCAATCATCTAGGCAGTCTGCTTTCTCTGCCCTGGGCCGCAGGGCCCAAAGACTGTACTGGCAAGACCCCTATGCCCCAAGTGGGGTTAAATGCCAGTGGTCACCAACAATCTGTTAAACTAACATCCTGCCACCGCAAAGGCCATGCCTCTGCTTAGGCCATGTGTCCACTACAAACCTAAAGCCGCCTGAAGCCCTTTCCGTATGTCATCTAGGAAATGTCCAAACCCACCTCCGACAGATGCATACCATCGCTCCGATATAGATTCGCTGAAGCCACGTTTATGCTGGGATGAGGCAAGTATATACCTAGGCCCCCTTCAAGTGCCTTACAAATTTCACAGTTAGCCTTGCACCGAGCTCTATCGATAGCCAAGGGGCTACAGGACCCTCTCCACACCAAGCATGGCACCATGGCGGACCATATAATTGCAGTCCTGGGCCAACACTTCTTAATTACTTCAAATACAAATACAACAACTTTATTGGCATAAAATATCAAATACA
>NW_015196196.1:0-2853 GCF_001447785.1 Gekko japonicus | reverse complement strand
TCAGACCTCTGTTCTTCCTGGAAATTTCCGAAAGGTTCTACTTAGTCTTTGTATCCTTAAGTTCTGCCACGATATCAGGTATCAGTGCTGGCGAGCCCATTCAGGGAGGATTTAAATGGAAAGCATTGTTTACCACTCGCTCCGAAAGCTGTATAATCCCCTCTAACCACTCATTTAAAGCAACAGTAAGGTCCTTGTTTAAATCAAAGTTCAGAGAAATTCCATGAGATTTTACTTTGGTTTCCTGTGATTTGATTTCTAACAACATTAGCTTGCTTTTCACTCATCCTTCAAAAGTTTTCAAATCAGCTATTTCTTTAGAGTTCTTTTGCATGCCGGCAACCGCTGTCTCTGCCTTCGCATGTACATCCAGTAACTTTTTGTTAACTTCATACAACTTATTAATAATAGGAGTCATGGTACCTCACAGGGTGTCTGTTGTGGGGAGGGGAAGGGAAAGGAGTTTGTAAGCCGCTCTGAGACTCCTTTGAGTAGTGAAGGGCGGGGTATAAATCCAATCTCTTCTTCTTCTTCTTCTTCTTCTTAAAACAACTAAAAACACAGAATTAAATAAAAGCAGAACAGTAAAATAATAAAATATATCTTTACATGCTAGTACATTCATTCTACTATGTGATGTAGAGCCAGCCATACACTTTCACCCTAACTTATCTCACAGGGTTTTTGTGAGGTTAAGAAGGATGCGAGGAGAATGATGGGGACGGTCCCCATAGGGTATAATGTTGAATCGATGCCCAAGCCGCATGACAGTAAACTCTGAGTGGCCGGTGAGCTCACCCAGAAGTGGGTGAGCTCGCTGGCCACTCAGAGTTCACTGGCACACGGCAGGGCTTGCAAAAGCCATTTAAAGGGATATTACCTTTACATGGTTGTTGCAAAGACAAGCCATGTGCCAGTAAACTCCAAAGTGGCTGGCAAGCTCACCTGAAAGTGAGCCACTTCCAGGTGAGCTCACCGCTTCAATACAGGTATAGCTACCCAAATAAAAGCAGATTTATTGCAGGGTGCTTAAAGCCACGAGGCAGTTACCGCCCCAGCAGTAATGCCTTAGTGATCCTGCCAGTCCCGCCTCCACAGTAGCTTCTAATATTCCTCTCCTCTCCCCCTCCTACACTGGACAGGCAACTTTAGCCCTGCTGCTGGCCCAGCCTCCCTGATGCCTTTAAACATGATCCCCCCCAACACCAGACAGGTGGGTGTCTGTCAGGTATAGGAGCAGACCAGGGTACTCTAATCCTTCAGGGATACCGCCCCAGCAGGATCACCTTAGTGGTGATGCTGGCCCAGCCTCTCTGATGGCTTCCAACACATTCCCCCCACCTCCTACACCTAACAGGCAGTTGTCTGTCAGGTGCAACAGTGGTTGAAGGGTGCTTAAAGCCACGAGGGAGCCCACCCCAGCAGTAACGCCTCAGTGATCCTGCCAGCTTCACCTCCGCAATGGCTTCTAATACTCCTCCCCCCTCCCCCTCCTACACTGGACAGGCAGCTGCCAGGAGGAGGCAACTTAAGAATGCGGCAAAGACATTTGCACATAGTACTCCTGCAGGGCACTGAGCTGTGCAAGCCAAGTATCCAGCAAGATCACCCTGAGGTGCTCAGAACAACACAGTCTCCATATGAGCAAAACAATCCAAGAACACAAGTAGAAAGGCCATAACTTTCTGGAAGGTGGCAGGAGTGGACTTAACAGACGACTGCTTATTAAATGGACCGTTCTATGTGGCCTGCTCCAGAGTGAGCTCATCAAGCAGCCTGGTGATCCCAGCACCTGAGGGCAGAACCACCCATGTGGTCTACGGAGAGGTCCTTTTGTAGAGAGAAAAAAAGTACTTCTTCACCCAAAGAGTGATTAACACTTGGAATTCACTGCCACAGGAAGTGGTGGGTGCTACAAGCATGGACGGCTTCAAAAGGGAATTAGATAAGCATATGGAGCAGAGGTCCATCAGTGGCTATTAGCCACAAGGTATAGCTAGGGGCTCTGGGGCAAGTGATGCTCTGTCTTCTTGGTGCTTGGGGGGGGGGTCAACAGTGGGAGGGCTTCTAATGTCCTGGCCCCACTGCTGGTTAAATACCGTAGTGAAGCACGGGTATCAGGCTAGTAGATAATAAATAAACAAACAAATAAAACTTATTCAGCTCGATTTTCACCGAGTGCAGAACCCTAATAGTGTTCATGCACAAACAGCACGAACTTCCAAGCTTTAAATATATATATATATATATATATATATAGAATTTAATGTTAGCTTATTAGCTTTTAGGTATTTAGAAGGTCAGTGGGAGACCTTTGAGGATATCTTCATTTATGTTATTTTGCCTAAAATGAAGTCCAGAGGATTCACTGAAGGATTATCTTACTGTGCAGCTATCTTTGTATCGTTCCAATCAAATGGATGCCCTGCAGAGTACAAATTAGTAGCCGCTGTGTTTTATTTATCTAATATATTTAGCATTCCTTCTACGGACGCTACAAACTAGTTTAGTTATTTTGACTCCTGCAGTCTGTGTTCCTGTGATCTTTCTTACTTTCTTTAAACTATTCAGGGTAAAAATATAGTCTGACAACCTCTGACATTTGCTTAAGCATCCTTGATCTCTTCTGCTTTTCATCATTGAATTGTTCTGGTTTTGAACACCTAATGATATAGCTTTAAGGTTTATAAATGATGTTTACGTGGAGCATTTGGCTTGCATTGTAAAATGGTTCCCCTAGTGGCTTAGGGTGCCATGCTTCTATGCATGTTCTATCTAGTGTTTACCTGTTTTGTGCTGCTGGGTGCTTGCCTCTAGCGGAGATACCATGAGACTAACCTGAATATTGAAAGG
>NW_015196195.1:0-2656 GCF_001447785.1 Gekko japonicus | reverse complement strand
CCACTCGCGATGTCCCACCCCCCTAGAAGTGGAAGCTTCTGACCATCATCTTGCTTTTTTTTTCTTCTTCCTTCTCCTTGTTTTTCCTTTCAATGTCATGTACAGCTTCTATATTTCCAGTTACTTACAATTAGATGTATTATGGGGTACAGTGTCATTACCCTGTTTAAATAGCAGTGTAAACCCAGCTATTTATATCCTGGTTGGGAGATGATGGAAGTCTGAACAGAGGGAGAACATGAAGATGATCTTCCAGAAGGTTTTCAACGAGGTTTTCAGAAGGTTTTCAATGAGGAAGAAGACTTTACTGAGGGAACCCCAGTCGAAACCCAGTTATGATGCCCAGTCCAAAGGCCAAAAGCTTCTTTTGTATCCACAGACAGATTACATTAAGTCAGAGAATCATAGAATTATGGAGTTGGAAGGGACCTCCAGGGTCATCTAGTCCAACCCCCTGCACAATGCAGGAAATTCACAAATACCTTTGCCCCCCAAGCCAGAAATAACGAGGCAGACACAAGTGTTGGGTTTAACTATAGGGCCACTTTATTACCGACACTTTAGCTGGAACCAACGGCAAGGGCAACACAGCATGCGTTATGGTCAAGGCCAGAGGTCAAGGACCCCTCCCTTCCACCCCATGCCGCAAGGCACAAAGACTGTACTCACAGGACCCCTTCAACCTCAAATGACGGGTGTCAGCTGGTGCTCACCGGACCGCAATCTGTATACCGCCTAGCAACCTGCCTCAACTAAAGTGACTGACCTTCCTAAAGCAACCCACACTCATAAATACCTGCCTCACTGCTGCAGTACAGGGTAGGCAAAAACACCCCCTCCAAGTGCCAATCAGAAAGGGGTGAAAAATTCCTACCTGGCCCCCAAAAACTGGGCAACCAGCAAACGGCTGCACTACTAACAAGGTGGGAGGGTGGGCCGATGACAGTGCGGGACTGCTGAGGAGGAGAGGCGGGGGCGGGCTTTAAGACTCTCACTGCCCCACCCCCTCCTGAGTCCCGTGTGTGGCACTTTTGGCGCCAGAACTGCTCCCTGCCTCTTCCGGCTGGGCGGCAAATGCGCTTCCCCAGCCCAACGGCCGGAACGGCCGAGGGCTGTTTGAATCGTGTTCCCCCCCACACACACAGTGACCCCTGTTCCATGCCCAGAAGATGGCAAAAAAAAAACTCCTCCAGGATCCCTGGCCAAACTGGCCTGGAGGAAAATCCCTTCCTGACCCCAAAGTGGAGATCAGCATTTCGCACAATCAGCATTGCTGTCAGATGGCCATCTAGCCTCTGTTTTACAACCTCCAAAGAAGGAGAGCCCACCACCTCCTGAGGAAGCCTGTTCCACTGAGGAAGTGCTCTAACTTTCAAAGTAGCTCTGATATCCTTTGAAAAGGGCTCATAACACTGCAACTGAGAAGAATCAAGTTAGAACTCCAACAGGGCTCTTGAGTGATCCTTCTCCATAGCATAAACAGCTGGAACCCAGATTTGTTCCTCTCACTAAGTCGAAACACGAAAGCATCCTTTTGTCCCTTAGAAATCTAACGTTCCGTAAGGCATTTTGTGAGATGAACTTGTTTTAAAAACAGAGAAAAGCCGAGATGTCCGATATGAGCCCCGCTACTGAAACCAATGGCCTTCCATTTCTAGAAGCCAACAACCCAGAGGTCATTTCGGGGGGGAACGCGGGGGAACACAGTTCCCCCGGGTGAGGTGCAGGGGGGCGGGGCACATGATGAAGCCCCGCCCCCTGCTTCCGGCCGCCCCGCTTCCGGCTCTCATTCAGCCAGGAGGAGGCAGGAGAAGAGGGAGGGTAAGTTGCTTCCTCCCTGCCTCTCCCCACCCCTGCCTGCCTGGGGCCAGGGAGGGCCTTGGCGGGGCTTCCTCACACTCCCGCTGGCCTTGCCGGTCCACCGCCGGGCCCCTGATGTCAGGGGGTGTGGCATATGCTAATGAGTTATGCTAATGAGTTCCCCTAGCTCTTTTTTTACGAAATGACCCCTGCAACAACCCCACTGATGAAAAAAGGTGAACATCATTTGGTTTTTATCTAAGGTGCTACAAGAAGGGGAGCACACACTTCCTTGTCTTTTATGGCTAGGGTAAAAAGTAGGGTCAGCCCTAAAGAAATCATTACAGCATTCTTCTTAGGCTTTCTCCTCTGCACCACCAAGGATGCAACATCACAACCAAATCATGCCTCTCCTAGGAGAAGTCATTCCCCATCAACACTAGAAACACCTGCTTGATCCTTCCCAGAGTTCATTCCTTTTTGTCTCTCAGTGTACCTTCCAAGTCGGGACCCTGGGTGGGACAGTTTGCTGAGTATACAACTGTGCAGCTGCAGGCCTGTGGAAGACTGGAGGGTTACGTTCGGTACCTACTGGGCAAATATGACGCTAGTTGAGCAGGGTTGCACCCTCTCTTGATTAAGCTCTAAAATCTGGTGTGTGTTTGCTCCCACATAAGTGCTCATTGAGTTTAGAGGAGGTTCCTCCCAAGAAAGCATGTCTAGGGTGCCACTGGACTCAAACTTTGTTCAATTGCTTCAGAACAACATGGATGCCCACCTTGATCTAGTGTTACTTGCTCTTCCCCCCACCTGAAAGGATCACCTGATGGTTCTCAGTCTACTTGTTAAATATACA
>NW_015196194.1:0-2659 GCF_001447785.1 Gekko japonicus | reverse complement strand
CATCCCCTCTATGTCTTCCTCCAGGTCAAAAACATTGAAGAAACATCGGTTTCTTCCCTTCCAGCTCTTTGGCCCTCCAAAGGAAGTTGATCTTAGCGGCCTGGATTCATTCCCCTGTCTAGTACACTTGCTCCGTGTGTGTGTGAGAACCAACAGCTTCTGCTTCGGGGGGGGGGGGCTGTTTCGGTGGCTCCCTCATTCCTTGGCCATTGAGACTTGAGGAGGTGGGGGGGGCAGCCCTCTTTGCCCGTGGAAGCAGCAAATCCACAGCTGGCTTCGTGGGAAGAAGAAGAAGAAGAGAAGAAGAGATTGGATTTCTACCCCGCCCTTCACTACCCAAAGGTGTCTCAGAGCGGCTGACAAACTCCTTTCCCTTCCCCTCCCCACAACAGAAGACACCCTGTGAGGGAGGCGGTTCAGGCGCGCTCCCCCCTCCCCCCCCCTCCCTCGCAGCCTCCCCCTCCTGACTCTCCCCCCCCCAGCTGGCACCGGGCACCGAATGGCACCAAGATCCCCCTGGAGCGAACTTAGCTTCATAGTCTTGACTTTTGGGTGTATTTTATTTTATTTAAAAATAAATAAATGCCAGTCTCGGGTCTTTATTTTTATTTAATTGATTTAAAAAAAAGAGGGAGAAGGTCAGAAAGACCTTTTGGGGGGCGGCCGCGCGGGGGGGGGGGGGGGGGGAGGCGGCTGCGGCTTCTGCGTCTCCTTCCTCTCTGGTTCTGTGGCCTTCGCCCTGAGTTCACCAGTAAGCCCCTGATTGGGAAAGCAGCAGCGGAGAGGTTGAGCAACGACGCCCTTGAGCAACCCGTCTTCCTTCCCGGCAGCTCCTGAGCCCCAAGGACATCTCGATGCTCTGGGCGGGGACCGCCTTGGGGAGCAGCCTGGGCGGGGGTGGGAGGGGCAAGTCTCCCCCCCCAGGGCCAGGTGGTGATCTGTAGTTCGACGGTCGGTGCCCCCCTCAGGGATCAGTGGGAAATACCGCAGGGGGGGTTTCCTTGGAAATGCATCCTTGTGTTTCTGCAGGGGGCCCAGCCAGAGACCCGGGGACACCCTGGGCCAGGGTGGCGGAACACGAGAGAGCCCAGAGCTGTCAGCCCGCTCTCCATCAGCACTCTGGAATGATTAATCACAGAATCATAAAGTGTCAGAGTTGGAAGGGACCTTGCAGGTCATCTAGTCCAACCCCCTGCACTCTGCAGGAGCAGAGCCGAAAGAGAGCCCCAGAACATACCCGAAAGATGGTCGTCCAGCCTCCTCTGCTTGGAAACGTCCAGTGAAGGAGCCGTATTATATTTACCTGTTGGATTACTGGATTACTGAATGTACCTGTTGAAATGTTCTCCTGATATTTATAAAGGTAAAGGTTCCCTTGCTCAAAAGCCAGTCGAATCCGACTCTAGGGTTACGGTGCTCATCTCCGTTTCAAAGCCGAAGAGCCAGCGCTGTCCGAAGACATTTCCGTGGTCATGTGGCCGGCATGACTAAACACCAAGGTGCACGGAACGCTGATATTTAGCTGGTATCAAATAAATATTCAGCACACGTTTTCCCTCCTGGACATACTAGTAGCCAGGCCGTTCCATTGGATTGCTGGTTTTTGTTCCTGGGACTTGCGTAAGCAGTGACACACACCCCTCCCCCCCGCAACACACACAAGCAGCAGCAATCCTGAATGTTGCCTTGAGGCTGAGGCGCTGCGTGCGAGCAGCAGCCCGGGATGGGCGAACCGGCCCCCTCCCTTGAATCCCCCTGACTGCTGCGGAGGCGGCACCCGTATCCGCTTCCGGGAAACAGCTGGGCTGGAGGCTCTCCGCCTCTCTGCGGGTGGGGCAGGTGGGCAGCAGGGCCCGGCAGAGAAGCCACGTTCTGTCCGCCTCTCATGCGGGAAAGCGTAGGGCCTCCCAGCGGGTGGTTGGTCCAAGGGCAGCCGGCTTCTGGCTCCGGCAGCTCATACAGCGCCAGGCGTGGTGGCGTTCTGGAGGCGTGCCAGGCACGCCTGTGGCTGTTGCTCCTCGCAGAGGGCAAGTGAAAGGTGTTGCCTTGATTGTAATCTGGCGCGGGCGCTCGGTTGTGCCCCAGAGGGCAGGATGGGTGCACAGAAGCGAAGGCTGCCGGTTCCCTGGTGTGGAGTAAAGAGACCTTTGGCAGACTTCTCGGAACTGCCGTAGCCCAGCAAGTGAAGTTGGTGCCTCCTTTGGGTGGTCCCTCTGACAACCAACGCTCCTTCTAAGCTGTGGAGTCTTGTGAGCAGAAATCCTACTTTGTGGGCTACTGGCATTAAAGTTGTGAGCGAGCGATTGGGCTGCTGCAGAAATTAGTCTGCTCTGGAGCCCCATCCTTCCTGAGCTAAGACAAAAATGCGTGAGACGGAGGCTAAAAAGCTGTGTGCTAGCTCACACTAACTCAGCTTAGAGGGAACACTGCTGACAACTCTGGGAGACATGAGATGAGCAGCTTTCTCGGCCTCCAACCCCACATCTGCCACACTGGTGACATAGTCCTGCCTGCCCTTCAGGGTCCACTGCGAAGGTATCTGAACACTTGAAAGAGCCACGTGTCTCCTGAACTGAAATTACAGTGTCACACAGCATTGTTCCGTGCACCTTAGCATCTAGTCCTGCCGACCACATGTCCATGGAAACGTCTTCGGACA
>NW_015196193.1:0-2577 GCF_001447785.1 Gekko japonicus | reverse complement strand
CATACATACATACATACATACATATGAAGTAGTTCTAAGGATGTCCTACCTGCCATGATGCTTGGAAAACAAATCCCAATGAAATTCTTTCAAGCACACTGTTTGTCCTTAGTCAGTCAAGTCAGTCAAGTCAGTCAAGTCAGTCAAGTCAGTCAAGTCTTTGTCGTTTGTCTCTCAAGTACTGATAACTGTCCGGCAAGGACTGCAAAGCTCACGTGCTGCGAGGCGGGATTTTGTAGCTGAAGGACGATGAGGCAAGAATGTTTATTGTCATCCCCATGGTAACCCTGCAGCCTGTGGCGGGGACCAAGAAGAAACCTCGGACAAGGGGGTGACGATGAGAGGGGATGTCATCATGGCGTGCAGAAGGGGGGAAGTGAGAAAGCGAGAAATTAGGTAAGGCTGACAGCGGTTTGTTCAGTCTGTCCGGTAGAGAATTCTAGAGTGCCAGCCTCCAGGTGGAGCCTGGGGATCTCCCAGAATTCCAACTGACCTCCAGGCAGCAGAGATCAGTTTCCCCGGAGAACTGGGCTGCTTTAGAGGGTATACGCTATGGCAGGAGTGTCAAACATATGGCCCGGGGGGGGGGCGGATCAGGCCCCCGGAGGGCTTCCATCAGGCCCACAGTGGGACTGGCCATCTCCTGCTTCCAGTTCTGCTGCTGCTGCTGCATCATAGCTCGCTTCGCCAGACTCTCTTAATCGCTCCGCCATTTCATGTTCTAACCTGGGTCCACCTAGACTCAGAACTCTGAGCATGAGATTTCTGTGCTGAATGCCAATCAATCAAAAGTAGGTTTGCAGCTTACAGAGCTAATGTTTTAAGCATGTTTTTATTTTATTTTTTTAAAAAAACCTTTGTGTTCGTGTCCTTGATAAAGTTTATTTCTCCGCTACCTGGCATTACATTTTATGACACACGTGGCCCGGCCCAACAAGGTCTCATTTATGTCAGATCCGGCCCTCATCACAAATGGCATTGTGGCCCACTGAGGTCCATCCCCTCCTCAAAAACCCTCCCTCCCAGGCTTGGAGACCCCCCCCCCCAAGATCTCCAGGACTTCCCCCAACCCTTCGCTTAAGGAGGGGAAACTGTCACAGATCCTGAGAATCAGAGTTCTGAACTTAGTGCAAGCCTGTCTGATCCCGTTAGTCCCAATTCCAGGATTGCTATAGCAATACATGTTAATTTACTGCCCACCCTCTATGTATGACTGTTATTTCCATTTCCACTTCATTGTATCTGAAGAAGTGTGTGTGCACAAATAAAAAGCTCATACTAGGGTTGCCAAGTCCCTCCTGGCCACTGGAGGGGGATGCCAGATCCAGGCTGGGAAGCTCCTGGAGATCTGGGGGAGGACCAGTGGTGTGTGTGTGGAAATGCCATAGGGTCCACCCTTCAAAATATCAGTTTTCTCCAGGTAGATAAGCTGTAATTCTTGGGGATTCCCTGGTCCCACCTGGAGGCTGGCATCCCTAGCGCTTGGGTGCAGAAACCCCCTCCCTCCCAGAGAGCATGGCCTCGGGGGATTTTGGTGATGCCTTTACCCTTCTGTTTAGGGACATTGAGAAAAAGGATAGAAATGAAGTAGACGGAAAGGGGTAAGGAGCGGTTGAAGCGTCGTCATGTGGACAGCTCAGCTCCTGGGCCAACTGGCTACCGGGTCTTTGGATACATACAGGGGTGGTGGCGAGGACTAACCCAGTGAGAGCAGACCCCTTTTTTTCCAATACGTAGACATCGTTTACAGGGCTTACACTGAATTTTCTGGTGGGGTTGGCTGCAATACGATGAGGAATTCAGGATGAGCGCAGCAATTAATCCTGCTGTGCCTTGGGATCAGATGCATCAGCACTTACGGCTGCAGTTGATGTCTTCAGCCAAGCCCCCCCCAGGTGATCGCTCTGATAGTGGCCATATCACACAAAGGTCGGCCGGAGTTTCTGCATCTCGCCGCTGTGTCAGCGAGCTGCCATTCTCTTGGGACACGTCTTGTCCCTTTCCCCTCCCCACCCCCTCATTTACTCCTGTAGTTGTTATCCTCTCCTGGTTCTGCATCTGTAACTGCCAAGGTCCTCCAGCTGGTGTGATGGGGTGTTGTGTCTTTACGCTCTAGCTTGTTTAATATTTCCGTGTGAACTCAACTTGTGTTTATGGAACTGGCCGTTGCTGTTCTCAGGCTGCTTCGCGCCATTTCTAATCTGTGACCTGACGAGGGAAATGAGCTCATTGGTTTGAACCTTGTTTGAAGTTCCTTTAATACACCGTCCCTGGCTATTGTAGTTATTCCGAACAATCTCTGTATGTTCATGATCAACCAAGCTTTGGAAATAAATCTTGCTTCTTTTGAACGTGGGTCTATTCTCCTGATTTGGGATCTAACATTTTGTTCGGAATCCGTTTTTCCCCCTCACCCCGAGTCTGACGGCTGTCATGAGCGGGGCCGAAGGGAAACCTCTACTTCTGGCAGGGGACCGAGACGCCATCCCGGTCTCCGCCTCGACATCGACCTGATGCAGGCCAGTGGAGCCATCGGGGGAGCGATCCTGCGGCATGAGACTGTTCCTTGGCCGCCCC
>NW_015196192.1:0-2814 GCF_001447785.1 Gekko japonicus | reverse complement strand
ACACCAAAGGAGGGAAATAATAAAATGAAGATACAGAGTTTTGGAAGAGACTACCCAGTGGTAAAGGGCTTAGCATTTACTTGTGTTTCAGACAGTTACTTTATTTCACCTGGCCATGGAGTTTCTAATGGATAACAGTAAATCTAAATTTAAAAATCTAGTTCTGGAAAAGAAGGTCAACACCATCCTCCCACCAGCACAAATAAGAAGGCCCCATAGAATACCTGGAAGAACTGGCAGGATTTCAGAAGACCCGTAATTTCAGAATTGTGTGCCAGTGACAGAACGGCTTGTGTCGCTCAAGCTTTACTTCCTGATGCTATTGGCACGCACAGGCACGCGTCTCAGTTCTTCTGCAAATTGAGCACACAGCCCCAATTAAGGTCACGGCTACTTGGGAAGGGGAGAGGGAGTCCAGCCTTTCAGCCCCCTTCACTTTCTCCGGTTGCAACTGCACTCCCCACTCTGTCTGTCACTGGCACTTTAAAAGGATAAAAGCTGGAGCATGATTTTGCCACGTCTGTCTGTGCCTTCCGTGGGAGGTGCTCGGTTGCTCTGGAATGCAAAGAAGAACACACACCCCTCCAGACAATGTTGGGCTCACCTTACTGTGTTAACATGTAAGTCAAAGTAAATTAGGCATAAATAAATTAGGTACAGCAATAGTCAGTTCAGCCGGTTAGGTGCTGTAAAACATGGCTGAGATCATTGGAGGTGAAGCATGAGATTTTGTTCGTCAATTGTATTTATTTTTTTTAATCCTGCCCTTAGAAACCCAAGGCAGCTTACATGGTTCTTTTTTGGTGTAGTGGTTAAGTGCGTGGACTCTAATCTGGGAGAACCAGGTTTGATTCCCCACGCCTCCATTTGCAGCTGCTGGATGACCTTGGGCAAGCCGTAGTTCTGGTCAGAGCTGTTCTTGGAAAAGAGCAGTTTCTCTCAGAGCTCTCTCAGGCCCATCTGCCTCACAGCTGGTGTTTGTTGTGGGGAGGGGAAGGGAAAGGAGTTTGTAAGCCACTCTGAGACTCCTCTGGGTAGTGAAGGGCGGTGTATAAATCAGTTTGGTGTAGTGGTTAGGAGCACGGACTCTAATCTGGGAGAACCGGGTTTGATTCCCCACTCCTCCACTTGCACCTGGCTGGATGACCTTGGGCAAGCCGTAGTTCTGATAAGAGCTGTCCTTGAAAAAGAGTAGTTTCTGTCAAGAGCTATCTCAGCCCTGCCTACCTCACGGGGTGTCTGTTGGGGGGAGGGGAAGGGAAAGGAGTTTGTGAGCCGCTCTGAGACACCTTTGAGTAGAAAAGGGCAGGGTATAAATCCAATCTCCTCCTCCTCCTCCTCTTCTTCTTCCTCCTCTTCCTCCTAGGGATGTGTGGTAGGTTAGGCTGGTGAGATCACCCAGTAAGCTTTATGAAAGAGTAGAGATGTAAGATTTCCAGAAATTTTGAAGTGCAAAAAAACCCTCCAGTTTTCTTTTGGTTTTTTTCGGGGGGGAAACAGAAATTTTCAGAAAAATTGAAAAAATGCTACATTAGTACTTCTTTTTTCTTTTCCAGATTGAAAGTCATTCTTTTACTTTATGAACATCAAATATGACTATGGACAATTTTACTTGGCATGAAATTATCACAACTAGCATATTGCAAAGAGAATTTACTTTTTAAATACTATTTATTTGTAATTGTAACAAATGGAGCAACAATCTCCTGAACTGTTTACCAGTTTATGTAGAACAGACAAAAAAAGCCTCCACAAAACAATTTTTAAAAATCAAGAAGTAACAATTATTTGAACACCTTGTCTTAAAATATTTTATTCATCATGTTAAACTAAAGTGATCCATAATTGAAAATAGTTTATTTTATAGGAGGTCAGACAAATAAGGTGCAGAATAATAACAGTAAATGGGTGAAAAGAAAGGAAATCAAATGCCATAACGCGTCTAAATATACTTTCCCTAGCTCACTATCTCAAGTGGCTTTAGACTACTCACCCCTCAGGATGAGGGTTTCTTCCCCACAGCAGCCTCTCTTATGGCCCTGTTCCCTGGGAAGAAGAACAGCTTTTCCTCTTGCACCAGTTCTTTTATTCCCCAGCTCTCTTTTCCTGTTGGTCAAAATCGTCACCAAAACTTCCCAAGGCCTTCTGGGGTTTGTAGGCCCAACCTCCCCTACTGCTAGCCAGGCTCCCTGGGCCTAGTAGGCCTCTGGTGGCACAGCCCAGATGATGACACCCCCCATTTCTGTTTTTTATTTATACCCTGGTTGTTTGGTTTATAGTACGTACAGGACAGACAGACGTTAAGGACAAGGGATAACAAGAACCAAATACGAAAAAGCTTCTGAATTAATACTTTAAAGAATATTAACATTTAACTGTGCATTTATTGTGCACATATCATTGTCTTTGGCGTTGCTGTAACTAATGGAGATGGCCGCCCCATATTCTAGCTCTCCTCACTCAAACAATTCATAGTCGGTTTCCCGTACTTAAGCATGTACCCAAGTTGGTGGGTCCATGGCTCCATGCTAGAGCCTCTGCTCAGCATGCAGAAGGTCCCAGGTTTGATCCCCAACATCTCCAGTGAAAAGGATCAGGCAGTAGGGGATGTGAAAGACCTCAGCCTCCAGAGAGCTGCTGGTGGTCTGAGCAGATAGTACTGACTTTGATGGACCAGCCTCTTTTGTGTGTGTGTGCGTGTGTGTGTATTCATTCACAGAGCATCACTTGCATTTCTCTGAAGCTTTTCTTTGGCTTGTTCCGTGTTTTGAAGACACTGGCACATGTATGAAGCTAGTGATATCTGCTGGTCAG
>NW_015196191.1:0-2656 GCF_001447785.1 Gekko japonicus | reverse complement strand
TATCCTTGCCAAGAAAAACAGAAGCAAATGCCAATGCCTAATTTGACCTGAGATTTTCCCACAGTCTGGTCTGTCCTTCCTACATTTGCTTCAGAAACTGAGTAACTAGATCTAGAATTATGAGGGGATAGCTTCAATGTGTGAACCGAACACTGTGTTGGGAACGATACTTTGTGGAGTCACCATCGTTTGGTAGAAGGTAAGGAGCCCACCTGATTGTCCTCGTGGACCTCCATGCTGTACGGCTGCCCTGCCTGCACTTCGGTCACTTTGTCTCCCAGGAGGAAGCCTAGGCGAGTCATGAGTGTATTTGCTGCCTCATCTACAGACGGAGGGGGCCCAAGTTCTTGCTCAGCTTCACCTGTACAGAGAAAGAGAAAGAGACTGTTAACTGTGTGCATAAAACTTCACACAAGCAAACCATTAGACTATTCAATATTTCCCAGGTCTTCCTTGCCATTAACCCTTGGCTACTTCCATGTACTTTTAAAGATACGTATTGTTTTCTCCTACCAAAGTTAGTTTGTTTAGCCTTGCATTGCACCCAATGGATACTGAGCTCACACATGCAGGACTGAAGCTACGTCGCAGTCAAAGGTTAATTCTGTTTACTTACTCTCCTGATCGGCATGAGGTAGCTCACAACAACCAAACAAAAGTGAACAGACAGTAAAAACAATAGAAACAAATCACACCAATGAAGTCATACCAAAAATATAATTTAAAAAACCACGCCGAAAACAATCCAGGGCATAACAGCACACGAAATAGAGGAATCTGAACTGATTTTAATACAATACTCCTCAGACCAGGAGCAGACCCTAAAACATCTAAAAAGATGGAATACCTGACCTGAAAGCCTGAATAAAGAGAAATATTTTGGCTTGGTGACTATAGTACAGTAGACACCAGGGGAGTTCAAGGGGAAGGGAGCCATCACTGAAAAGGCCCTGTTTCTGGTTGCTACCCACCTTATCTCTACTGTTGGGGACACAGAGAGCGGGGCCTGAAAACAGGATCTCAACTGAAAGGATAAACTACATGGGAGGAGGCAGTCCTTGGAGCACCCCAGCTTAGGCTGTCCAGCCTGAGGCCAGGAACCAGCGGGAGACTCGCAGGAGGGGTGCAGTGACGCCAGGACATCCATTCCGGTCAGGGCACGAGAGCATCATTTGACATAATGGTGTCACTTCCAGGTCACACAAGGAGTGACACCAACGCCCCATTTGCCCCAGCCGTTTCCCTCTGCCAACCAGCTGAAGAGCTGGGAAGGGCACAAGGTCTCCCGCCTGGCCTCCCCAAACAATTTAGGGCTTATAGGTAAGAACCAGAATGATAATCCTTCTGGATTCTTAGAAATAGTCAGATCCTCATAACTGTGGGTGCCAGGCAACTGGTGGGAAGACTGTGGGTGGGGATATGGGAGAGCCACAATGCCAGATGTGAAGTCATATCACTTCTGGTAAAACAACCACAAGTGATAACGGTTGCTCTAGGAATCACTGTAAACTCTATGGTTTTACCAGCATCGCATAGCTGGCTCCCCTCCAGAACCTTCTTCCAGCACCACCAACATGAAATCACCCGACCACTCCTCTTCAAGGCAGTTTTTCTTTCACCAGCCCTGTTTTCCATTCTGGCTATAACACCTTCCTACCTGCTTCCTACTCCTTAGCTACTCCATCTCCCATTCGTGGCCAGTCTGCCCCCCTGCCAGCTGGTCCTTCCCCACTGCATCTCTCTCCTGGCCGTAGACTCCTCCATTCACACCCCAAACTTCCTCCATGTTCATCCCACTGTACCTTCTGGTCCAATTCTGGGCAATCTTCTCTCTGGGCTGGTTCTCTCTGGGTTAGCCATGTGGGAGAAACACAATTTGGAAACGCCAGGGCTATTTTTGGGCAGGAAGGCACAGGAACGGAGTTCCGGCTGGCTCCCGAGTTGGCCACGCCCAGCAGGAACGCATTAGCATAATAGGCCACACCCAACAGCAGCAACTCATTCGGATTGGCTACATTAGGGGTCTGTGGCCTGACATGCAAAGGGTTCCTGCTACAAAAAAAGGGCCCTGGGTTTGGACAACAAACAAGGTAAGCAGAATAAGAAGCAAAAGGTGGGTGTGGCTGGATGAGCACACTCCTGGTAACATGGGGGTGTGGCCTAGTATGGTAATGAGCTGTGCTGTCAGGGGTGTGGCCTAATATGCTAATGTGTTTCTGCTGTTGGGTGTGGCCTATTATGCTAATGAGTTCCTGCTGGGCTTTTTCTACAAAAAGAGCCCTGGGAAACGCAATTTGAAAGTTAACTTAAATTGGGTATTTAGCTTAAAGTAATGCCACTGAGCTCTAGATCTGTGCAAACATGAACGGACTGCCATCTGTAAAGTGCCACGGTCCCACTGCCATTGCTCGCTGTCGTGCTCTCATCGTGATGTTCCTACTTTTTACTCTGCATCTTGGATAGGACAATAAATTCAAAGTGCTGGTTCTTACCTTTCTGTCTTAGGACTGGAGCGCTTGAAGGACCGCCTCCTCCCCACACTGTCCAGCCCACCAGTTAAGATCTACCTCACATTTATTTATTTAATTCTTTTGTACCCCCCCCACCTCTTGCCCCATCTGGGGATTCAAAGTGGCCTGCATCATTCTCCTCTCCT
>NW_015196190.1:0-2610 GCF_001447785.1 Gekko japonicus | reverse complement strand
ATTGTTTGTAAGCCGCTCTGAGCCGCTTCAGTAGGAGGGCGGGGTAAAAATTTCATAAATAAATAAAGAAATAGTTAGGACATCCTGGGACCAGGATTTCCAAACCGTAAAAGTTCACTTTCCAAATTCCCTCAATTTCATGTTAAAATAACATGATTTAGTAAATGGGCCTTCGATTGTGAAGACCATACCTTTAAGGAGGATGCTAGTGCTTAGGTATCCTTTATTACTGGAAAGGCTATAGAATCCATCTCTTCACTAGTTATGGAGAGTTTCTGGTCAGATGCTAGAGAGGTGGGCAATCTTCTGGCAGAGCAGACTCCAGGTTGGTTCTGGTGGGAAGGCAGGGTGCTTCAAGGAAGGTGGAACTGTGACTCAGTGACCCATCTATCAGGTAAAAAAATGCATTCTGAGTGGAGGAAACTCTGCGAGTTCTACGTCGTGTGTGCTGCCCTCCGAAAAGAAAATGGCCGCCGGGACTCCGTCAACGGACTTACACACCCCAGACTTGCTGACTACAGCTGAATTCCATGCAAGTATGAACTCTTTCAGAGCAGATATTTTGGGCACTTCAAGAGCTTCTCAAGCCAGTAACCGATCAACTTGAAGCCCTTCAAATTGCACTGCAAGAGGTTGCCTTAACTGCAGACTCCGTTGACGGACTTACCCCAGACTTGCTGACTACAGCTGAATTCCATGCAAGTATGAACTCTTTCAGAGCAGATATTTTGGGCACTTTTCAAGAGCTTCTCAAGCCAGTAACTGATCAACTTGAAGCCCTTCAAATTGCACTGCAAGAGGTTGCCTTAACTGCAGAGACAGCTGCCGAAATTGGGCAAGCTAATCAAGAAGGAATTCGGAATCTAGAAACTCATGAAAAATGGGCAAAAGAAAAAATCATTTTGCTTGAAAACAAAGTCAGAGAGAGAAATCTTAAATTTAGAGGGTTTGAGGAGAAGGCGGAAGGAAATACTGAATTGGGGATTTTTATTTCGACTTGGCTTTCTTCAGTGCTCAAGTTGGAGGAGGGTGTGGCGCCGCTAATCTTAAAGGCATACAGATTGGGCTCCATGTTCACTCAACGTACAAGAGCAACAAGAGATATCATTGTAGACTTAGCAGACAGCTGCACAAAGAAGAAGATTTTGGATTTATTGCGTAATTCAGGAGGTCTTATTTTTAAAGAGAAAACTATTCAGGTCTTTCCGGACCTATCTTCTGAAGGCTTGCAGATCTGAAGGAAGCTCAAGCTAATTGTGACGCAGCTAGTAGAGGCCAGCATTAGATACAAGTGGCTCCCGTCAGGAGCGATGCAAATCAGACATCAGAATAAATTTTGGACCATAGAAGATTTAGAAGGCGGGGGAGTAGTGTTAAAATCTCTACGCTTGCAAGTTCCAATGGAATGTGACACAATCTCCAATAAAAGAAAATTGGAATTTACTTCTCCCATTAAAGGCAGCAAGATCCCTGTGCGTTTTGCTCCCGGAAACTTATAAAGGAAAGTTCAATGACTATAGCTTTATTAAAATCGATCTGTGTTTTGTATTTATAATTTTGGTTTATTACCAAAATGCATGCTTTAAAGAATTGGGGGAGGGGAAGTGAGGACGACTTGATCCCTTAGCCCTAGTTTGTGAGTAGGGGAGTCCATATGGGTGAGCCAATAGGGCTCCGTTCAGATGGAAAGGGACGGAAGGTACCTTTTCCTCTGGACCCGAGTGCACTTTGTTTTTCGTTATACATATTTACTTAACCGTTTGCACTTTCTATGTTGGGGATGGCATCGTTGGGTGGGGTAGGGTAGGGAAGGGGAGGAAGCAGGGAAGGATTAGGAGAAGGGGGTGTTCGATCTATCCTGATCTGCAGTGTGTGTGTTTGGGGTGGGGGTGGAGGGAATTATGTTGTTGTTTAGTTCATTGCTTACATTTATATCATGAGGTATTTCACTTAGATGTTACAATACATATGCATTAGCTTCTTTGAGGGCAAGTAATGGATATCTGAATGCAAGGTCATTTCGGTTATTGCTGAGGTTTGCAACATTAAGAGGGGCTGGCTCGAATTGGTCGACTCCAATTTTTTACATTATTATATTTCAAAAGGAAGAGATGAGAAATGTTAGATTGCTTATAGCTAACTTATTGATTTACAGGTTTAAAGTCTGTTACTGTAATGTTTTAGTTGTTAAATGTATTTTATGGGTTGGTGACTCTACTTATAAAAAATTAAATGGCTGAAAATCTTACAATCCTCTCATTGAATTGTAGAGGGGTTAATAATGTCATCAAGGATAGAAGAATTCATTCTTATTTAAAATCACACAAAACATAGCATTTCTTTTAGAAAGTCATTTGAAAAATGATGTTAACTTGCTCCTAAAATCAGCTTGGTTTCCACAATGGTATTCTGCCACAGGCTCATCAAGGGCACGAGGAGTCGTTATTTTAATATCAAAACACAACAGGTTTTCACTGATAGATATGATCCAAGATCCAAGAGGACACTTTCTTATTCTAAAAGGTATCTTAAATCTTAAATGAATGTAAAGTGACGCTAGCAGTGGTCTATGCCCCTATCGCAGGACAGCTCGGCTTCATAAAGGAAGTC
>NW_015196189.1:0-3333 GCF_001447785.1 Gekko japonicus | reverse complement strand
TATAAATCCAATCTCTCCTTCTTCTTTTCTTCTCTCTCACGTGACCACAGCCTATGTCTCTCGTCTTTACTATCAAGTACGTTAGTTCCTAAATCAACCTTTATGTACTCTTTCATCGAGGTGTGCACCGTCGCTGTGTCAATTACTCTGCCGGTACAGCAGTCCTCGAAACAGCTCTGGCCTTGCTTGGTTATGTCAACGTGCTCTCCATCCTGACCTTCTGGTGAAGCCGTGTTTTGTGAACAGCACAGCTGGAGAGCTGGTTGTAGCCAAGAGCTATGCTGCATGGCTGCCTGCCTGAATTAGAAGGCTGAGGGAAGCACATGTCTCTCTCTTGGCAAGAAAGGCTCTGCACCTTCTCCCCTTCGCAGTCTCTGGGTGCCAAGGTGACTTGTCAGGATGATAGGGATGTCAACTATGGTTTAGGAAACTGTTGGAGATTTGGGGGTGAAACCTGGAAAGGGGGGGATTTTGGGAAGGGGAGAGACCTTAGTATTGGAGTGAGGGGACATTGAGAGGAGCTGCATCACTCTAAGTGGGTATAGGTGCTATCTCTTTGAATGGGATGCCTCTCTTTGTCTTAACCCAGGAGCTGCCCTCTGACCCCTTTTCTCCCTCCCTCCCTTTGTTTTCTCACCCTCTTCACATGGCCTTCCATGGAGACTCCCACAAACACGATGCCGGTCAAACTGGCCATTTGTGATACGGAGACTACTCTTTAGATTAGGCTTCTTTCTCTTCTTTTGACTGCAACCTGAATGTGAACTGGATCTACCTTGAATAAAGGTAAGTTTACCTTTTTTGCAATATACTTCGCAATGTTCCCTCTAAGCTGTGAAGTTTTGTGAGCAAAAATCCTACTTTGTGAGCTACTGGTATGAAAGTTGTGAGCAAGCAATTTGGCTACTGCAGAAATGAGTGTGCTCTGGAGCCATCCTTCCTGAGTTAAGACAAAAATGCGTGAGCCAGGGGCTAAAAAACTGTGAGCTAGCTCACACTAACTCAGCTTAGAGGGAACAATGCTTGGGAGATATATTTACTGCACTCAGGATCACGCTTGCACAACTGGACAAAGTTTGGTGTAGTGGTTAAGTGCGTGGACTCTCATTTGGAAGAACTGGGTTTGATTCCCCACTACTCCACTTGCAGCTGCTGGATGACCTTGGGCAAGCCATAGTTCTGACAAGAGCTGTCCTTGAAAGAGCAGTTCTTGAAAGAGCTCTCTCAGCCCCACCGACCTCACAGTGTGTCTGTTGTGGGGAGGGGAAGGGAAATGAGTTTATAAGCCGTTCTGAGACTCCAAATGAAGGGTGGGGTATAAATCCAATCTCCTCCTCCTCTTCCTCTTCTTCTTCTTCTTCCAGTTTGGTGTAGTGGTTAAGTGCATGAACTCTAATCTGGGAGAACCGGGTTTGATGACTCTAATCTGGGAGAACTGGGTTTGATCCCCCACTCCTCCACTTGCAGCTGCTGGATGACCTTGGGCAAGCCATAGTTCTGTCAGAGCTGTCCTCTGAAGGACAGTTCCAGAAAGAGCTCTCCCAGCCCCACCTACCTCACAGGGTGTCTGTTGTGGGGAGAGGAAGGGGAAAGGAGACTCCAAGTGAAGGGTGGGATATAAATCCAATTTCCTCCTCCTCCTCCTCCTCCTCCTCCTCCTCTTCTTCTTCTTCCAATGACCAACCTTTGGGTCAAATCCATTGCCTGCTTTCTCTAATTGTCAGCAGAGATGTGGGAGCCCCCTCCCTATTGAGGTGAGGCTCCACCTCCAGAAACAGCCCTAAATCACAATGTGTGTATTTGTGTGTGTGGGGGGGCTCTATGGACAATTATACACACAGCACTAGACTGCACCAGCTAACTTTCTTGCCCGTTATTGCCACCTGCTGGACGAGGGGATGCATAGCTGATAGACCCGTCCATCGTGAACACCCTGCCAAAGCGACCGCAATATTCTCCTTTATGCTCAGGAAATCCTAAAGCAACAGGGAGTGCCAGAAGCTTGGAGAAAATGATGGCGGCTACCCTTAATCGCTCTCTGCTTATCTGTGCCTTGGAGGGAAATCTGGTAGCCAGAGATAGGACATTGGCCAGCAGCCCGGTATTTCCGAAGACTTCCGCCTAGCTGAAGGTGCCTCTGGAGAGCTTTGGTTGTGTTGTCTCTATTTGCTTGTAAGAAGCCATCAGGACCACAGCAGATTTCTCTGGCCAGCTGCCAGTCTCTTTTTAGAAGACAGGATGCATATGGCATCCAAAGTGCCCACGTCGAAAAGAATAGCAAAACGGGTCTCCTTAATTGGGCCATCTGTTCTTCTGAGTTCATTAGAAAAACACACATCTCTGTGCTGGCGGTGCTAAGCCCAGGTTTGGATCCTCCAAGATTGACATGAGGTGGATTGGCTCTATAAAGGAAGCCATGGGCCACAGTTTGCAAAACCTGTGCAAGGCTATTAACGATAAGAAGAGAAGCCAATGTTCGATCAGACCAATGGCCCATCCAGTCCAGCACTCTGTGTCACACAGTGGCCAAAACCCAGGTGCCATCAGGAGGTCCACCAGCAGGGCCAGAATATAAGAGGAGCCAATGTTGGATCAGGCCAATGGTCCATCCAGTCCAACACTCTGTGTCACACAGTGGGCAAAACCCAGGTGCCATCAGGAGATCCACCAGCATGGCCAGAACATAAGAGAAGCCATGTTGGGTCAGGCCAGTGGCCCATCCAGTCCAACACTCTGTGTCACACAGTGGCCAGAAATACCAGGTGCCATCAGGAGGTCCACCAGCAGGGCCAGAACATAAGAGAAGCCATGTTGGGTCAGGCCAATGGCCCATCCAGTCCAACACTCTGTGTCACACAGTGGCCAAAACCCAGGTGCCATCAGGAGGTCCACCAGCATGGCCGGATAGGACATTTTGAAGGACCTGGATTCACAGGGTCAATACAGAAGTAACATGATGGCACTTAACAGACATGTGCAGACTGACATCCAGCAACAACATCCAAGGTTGCTATTCATAGGCAGGCCATAGCCAACCAGCTCTGTCCGTCTCTTGCCTTGCAAACCTACAGGGTCACCTGATGTTGGCTGTGTCTTAGTGGCACTTTCCACGACCTCCACCATGGAGAAGTATTGGGTCATGTGAGGCTTCTCCTACCATCTGAAGACGTATAGTTGAGTCACAGCTTTATCTTGTGGATCTGAGGTTGTATGTGTGTGCTTTCCACTCAGTGTGGTTGACAAAGCCCTACGCTTTCTTCTCACCCGTTCCCCAATAACTTCTAGGGAAACACAGAGTAGGAAATGACGTCATCCATTTCTCTGCCTCCACAA
>NW_015196188.1:0-3453 GCF_001447785.1 Gekko japonicus | reverse complement strand
GCGGGTCACATCATCTCAAATAATACAGTTTAAAACACAATAAAACATTTACACGATAAACATTTAAAATCAGTAGTTGTAGCTGCTGGTGCAGATTCCGGCCCATTCATACTGGTGGATACGGCCGGTTGCTGGCAGATGGGTGGCCGGTGGGTAGGAGACAGCAGCCTCGGGGAGGCCCTATGCAGACGCCCGCTGCCTCAACCAAAAAGCCTGGCGGAAGAGCTCCGTCTTGCAGGCCCTGCGGAACTGAGCAAGATCCCGCAGGGCCCTGATCTCGATGATGTGCATGTTCCACCAGGTGGGGGCCAGGGAACAAAAGGCCCTGGCCCGAGTCGAGGCTAGACGGACGTCTTTTCGGCCATGGACCACCAGGAGATGTTGATTACTAGAGTGTAAAGCTCTTTGATAAGGAGCTGCAGTGGCTCAAGTGGTTAAGACGCTGAACTGCAGGCTGTGGAAGGTCAGTAGTTCAGCAGTTCAAGACCTGCATGTGCCGCATGACGGAGTGAGCTCTCGTCTCTAGTTCCAGCTCCTGCCAACTTAGCAGTTCGAAAGCAAGAAATTGTAAGTAGATAAATAGGGACCCCTTCGGTGGGAAGGGAACAGCGTTCCATGCACCTCGGTGTTTAGTCATGCCGGCCACATGACCACGGAAACGTCTTTGGACAGCGCTGGCTCTTCGGCTTTGAAACGGAGATGAGCACCGCAACCCTAGAGTCGGGCTCGACTGGCTTTCGAGCAAGGGAACCTTTACCTTTACTTTAAAGCTCTTTGAGGCATATATGGGAAGAGGCGGTCCCTTAGGTACGTGGGTCTGGGGTTTGCTCAAGCCACCATTTATCACACTGTCTTACTGCAACCTCCTCGGAGAAAAACTTAGCCAAGGCGGCAGAACACCACCGAGGACCAAGGTCAGTGCTTCTCAGTGGAGTCTCGTGTACTGCGGCACTGTCGGCCAAGAGTCAAGGCTCCTAGTCCTCTCATGGATAAGAGTTCCCATGGAGAAGTCGGTCATCCTGGACACTGAACTCCCGTGTTCAAGTTTAAGCCGCTCTTGTTCTCTGTTCCGAGAGAAGCCACAAGGACCCGGTGCCATCTCGGAGAACCAAGGAGTCCTGGCTCTTGCATTCACACACCTCCCGCCCAGATGTCACTCCTCTCCAAAGGAACGACAAACTTCGGCACCCTCCTCCCCGCCTCCACCAACCAGCCACTCCTCCCCAGAACCGGCTCTGAAACTGGCCCTGGCCTCTGGAGACGACAGAAACTGGACAGGACGAGCCGGGGAGTCCAATCTCACCCTGCCCCGCACACATATACCTTGCTAACAACACTCACCTTTTCCTTCTTTGGTTTTGGCTTTGCGGAGGGGAGCAGGCTGGGGCGGCTGAAGCGGCAGTGGAGGAGGCAGCTCAGGGGCGGCAGTGACGGCGGACACCGCGGCGGACACCTGCTCAGCTACGGCGGCGGCAGCAGCGGCAGCGGCTGCTGCCTCACAAGATTCCACAGCTTACAGGGAACATTGGTGTCTAGTACTGTCTCCATCCCATGGCCTGGGTGAAAGCAGCGTCATCCAGAAAACTCTGCAACTGAATTGTCAGTGCCCTCTTAATAATCTTGCCCAAATAGGGCAAGTTGGAGACTGGCCAATAATTTGCCAATTAAGTTGGGTCAACTTCTTCAGATACAAAGAAATGGAAGATACCAGTCCATACGATAAAGACAGAGGTCCTGTGCCTGAGTCGGAGCGGACCGGGGGTAGGGATCCCACTACTGGCCTTTTATGGGGCACCATTGGTGCCAGCGCTGAGGGTTAGGAGTTTGAGAGTGCTCCTGGATGCCACCCTAACGATGGAGGCCCAGGTAGCAGCCACTGCCAAGGCAGCCTTCTACCATCTTCATTTGATTAGGCAGCTGGTTCCCTTCCTCGAACGCAATGATCTGGCAACAGTGATCCACGCAGTGGTCACCTTGAGATTAGTCTACTGCAACGCTCTCTACATAGGGCTGCCCTTGACACAACTCCTGAAGCTGCAGCTGTTGCAAAATGCAGCAGCCAGGCTGTTGATGGGCCTCCCCATACGGGAGCACATCCAGCCTGTGCTAAAGGCATTGCACTAGCTGCCAATAGCATACTGGATTCACTTCAAGGTGCTGGTTTTGACCTTTAAAGCCCTATATGGCTTGGGGCCTGCCTATCTGAGGGACCACCTTTCTCCACATGTTCCCCAGAAAGCACTGAGGTCAGGGTCGCAAAATCGTTTGGCCCTCCCTGGACTGAAAGACACCAGACTGGCCTCTACCAGGGCTAGGGCCTTTTCACTGGTGGCCCCACACTGGTGGAATGAGCTCCCGGAAGACATCAGGGCCCTGTGGGTCCTTATACAGTTCTGCAGGGCCTGTAAAATGGAGCTCTTCCACCAGGCCTTGGATTAGGAGCCGCCACTAACAGCACCAACAATACCAACTGGATTGTCAAGGCCCTTTTGTTAACACCAACTGCTGTTGGGCTGGACGACTGATGGGGGCCATAATTCAGACCATCCTATCATGGCCACGGGGACGTTACTGGCACCGGCACTTTATCTTACTTGTTAGGGCTATTTTTGGGCAGGAACGCACAGGAACAGAGTTCCGGCTGGCTCCCGAGTTGGCCACGCCCAGCAGGAACTCATTAGCATAATAGGCCACACCCAACAGCAGGAACTCATTAGGATTGGCTACATTAGGGGTGTGTGGCCTAACATGCAAAGGAGTTCCTGCTACAAAAAAAGGCCCTGGGTTTTGACAACAAACAAGGTAAGCAGAATAAGAAGCAAATGGTGGGTGTGGCTGGATGAGCACACTTCTGGTAACGTGGGGGTGCGGCCTAATGTGCTAATGAGCTGTGCTGTCAGGGGTGTGGCCTAATATGCTAATGAGTTCCTGCTGTTGGGTATGGCCTATTATGCTAATGAGTTCCTGCTGGGCTTTTTCTACAAAAAGAGCCCTGCTTGTACTGTGATTTGTTATGTTTTTGTATTTTACGGTGCTGTATTGCATTAACAGGCACTTACGTTTTAATATTCTTTTAAGCTTTTAATGTAAGCCGCTCTGAGCCTGCCTTGGCAGGGAGGGCGGGATGACAATCAAATAAATAAATAATAAATCACAGCATTTCCTGATCCCACCCAAAGTAGGGAACGCACAGTGCCCCCTTAACAGAGTTAATCCCATTGACTTTTATTAATTTAGAAGGGTATAACTGCTTAGGGTGGCGCTGACAGCATGGTTCGAGGATCTGAGCCTAGCGGAACTAGTAGACACAAACGGATGTCTTGAAGTGTCCTACATGTGTTTATTCCCCCCCCCTCTCGTTTTACATACGGGACCAGAGAGAAATGAATCCCTCCCTCTCTAACTCAATCCTCGGTAGGATCCTGTTCGTCATACGGATAGTTTCAAAGGATG
>NW_015196187.1:0-2653 GCF_001447785.1 Gekko japonicus | reverse complement strand
AGGAAGTTTGCTTGAGTCTTGAAGAAAAGCGAAGCTTTGCCAATCCTATAGTTCTTTGCTATGCTCAGACTTTCCTGCTCCCCTAGTGGCTGCAGTCAGAATGACATTTTAAAAATAAAAGGGAAGACATTCCGGGTGGGGGTGGGGGGCAGCAGGACAAGGGGTCCCTTCAAGCGGTCCCTTCAAAGGCCTTCCTTAAGCTGTGCTCAGGGGTGGGTAGGATTGCCAGGTGGGACCTGAAAATCTCCAAGAATTACAACTGGTCTCTAGATGACAGAGATTAGTTCCTGTGGAGCAAATGGCTGCTTTGGAGGGCGGACTCTATGGCATCACATCCCCACTGCTCTGCCTCCAAAATTCTGGTTTCCCTAAATTCTGCCCTAAATCCTCAGGACACAAACCTGCTGGCAATGATAGAATAATAGAATTGGAAGGAACCTCCATGGTCTTCTAGTCCAACCCCTGCACAATGCAAGAAATTCACAACTATCTCCCTCCACACCCCCAGTGTCCCTTGCTCCATGCCCAGAAGATAGCAAAAAACCTCCAGGATCCCCAGCCAGACTGGCCTGGAGAAAAATTGCTTCCATCCTGACCCCAAAGTGGCAATCAGCATTTCTCTGGGCATGTAAGAAAGGGCCACAAGAACTAAGCACTGAGGCAACCCTTCCTGCCCTCCCTCTCATGATCTGCCTAAATTGCTGTTGGATGTCCATCTAGCCTCTCTTTGAAAACCTCCAAAGAAGGAGAGCCCACCACCTCCCAAGGAAGCCTGTTCCACTGAGGAACAGCTCTAACTTTCAGGGAGTTCTTCCTAAGGTTCAGCCAAAAACACTTCTGATGTAATTTCAACCCACTGGTTCTGGTCCAACCTTCTGGGGCAACAGAAAACAACTCCGCACCATCCTCTATATGACAGCCCTTCAAGTACTTGAAGAGGGTTATTATATCACCTCTCAGTCATCTCCTCTCCAGGCTAAACATACCCAGCTCCTTCAACCTTTCCTCATAGGACTTGGTCTCAAGACTCCTCACCAACTTCGTTGCCGTCCTCTGGACACGTTCCAACTTGTCTATATCCTTGTTGAGTTGTGGTGCCCAAAACTAAACACAATACTCTAGGTGAGGTCTAACCAGAGTAGAATAAAGTGATACTATCACTTTGTGTGATCTGGACACTATACTTCTGTACCCAAAATAGCATTTGCCTTTTCAACTACTGCTTCACACTGCTAACTCATGACCAGTGTATGGTCTACTAAGATCCCTAGATACTTTTTGCACATGCTTCCGCCAAGATGAGTCTCCCCCATGGTATAATTATGCATTTGATTTTTCCTACGTAAGTGCAGAACTTTACATTTATTCCTGTTGAAATTCATTTTATTTGTTTTAGCCCAGTTTTCCAGCCTGCCAAGATCATCCTGTATCCACTCTGCTTTCTACTACCCTCCCAATTTAGTGTCATCTGCAAATATAATAAGCATTCCCTCTATTCCTTCCTCCAAATCATTTATAAAGATGTTGAGCAAAACAGGTCCCAGGACAGATCCTTGAGGCACTCCACTTGTTACTCTCCAAGAGGATGAGGAACCATTAACAAGCACTCTTTGGGTTCCCATCTGTCAACCAGTTACAGAAACACCTAACAGTAATAGGATCCAAACCGCATTTTACCAACTTGCCAACAAGAATATTATGTTGAACCTTCTCAAAAGCCTTACTGAAATCAAGATAAACTCAGCAGGCTTCATATGGAGGAGTGGAGAACCAAACCTGGTTCTCCAGATCAGAGTCTGCCACTCTTAGCCATTACACTGTGCTGGCTAATGGTTTGAGTCCAGCAATGTACAAGCAGAATGTTCTTAGCACAGTTCCGTTTGTGCACGTCACAGTGCAGCAGCTGCAACAACACAGAGATAGCAATTTAATACAATTTTAAACAAAATAATACTGTGCATATGAAACAAGGGAATGTACAACAGATGGTTCGTAAGGAAAAAAACCCAGTATTTACAGGTAGACAAAAGGTTGCAGAACAAGTTGTTCCTTCTCAGTTGCATTCTGCAAAGGTAGCAGGATGTCATTTCATATGTTGGTGGAATTATACAGAAGAACAAGGTCTGTTCCTGGGGAGTGGGGGCACTCTTTCATGAAGGTTGCAGGAATCTTCTGGGATCTGGCTGGTAATTTTCCAGTAGGCTTCAGGGGAGGGTTCTAATGGGCTGCACAGAAGAATCTTTCTCCTTTGTTGAGGGGCACCTGGTTGGATGAAGAGAAGAGAATTCATCTGAAAGGGAGAGGTGAGTCATGCCTCAAGCAGGAAGGGAGCCAGCAAACTGGCAGAGAAATACAAAGACATGATCAGAGCCCGAAAAGAAATATGGAACCTTCTTATTCTGCCTACTTCCTAATTGACCACGAAGGAGAGGGGATATGGTTTAGACTCAGGGTGAGAGGATGCATCTACTATTCATTTTATTTTCTTTATGATCAGCTGTTATTAGTCAGTTGTTGCTCAACTATATGCATTTTCTTTTTGTAACAAATGACTGTTAATACAAGAAAAGGAAATTAAAAAAAAAACCCAACAAACCTAGTTGGGATCACCCAAAGTTGCAAAGAGATGGCAAGGAGTAAGCTACCTAGATTT
>NW_015196186.1:0-2828 GCF_001447785.1 Gekko japonicus | reverse complement strand
GCCCCGGCCGTTGGCAAACTGAGTTTTCACTACATCAATAAGATGATCCAACTTAGTGAGTATGGAGTTCAACTGGCTAAAGACAGTGCTCACGCACCTAGCTGTCAGGCAACAAAATTCAACTCACTCACCTAGTTGTCAGGCAACAATATTCAGCAGTCACATCAGCCCCCTCCTTCTCCACCCCATAAACATCTGAGACTGGCTTATTCTCTAGCCCCAGTGCAGTGTCATCAGGAATAGTATCAGCCAAAGGTATCTCTGTTTCAGGGGCTACATCCAGAACAGAAAACCTGTTAGAAATAAGGAGAATCAGTTCTATTTTGCTCAGAGTTCTGGGTGGACATAGTCTCAATCCATTCTCTTGGTCACTTATGTACCCCCGTGGCTCCTCCTCCCAGTAAAAAAAGAATGTCCAAAATAGTTCTAGGCAATGTTCCCTCTAAGCTGTGGAGTGTTGTGAGCAAAAATTGTACTTCATGAGCCAAAAGAGCTATGAGCATTAAAGTTGTGAGCAAGCCTACCTTTGACTCTTGCATAACTTAGTTATTTAGAAGATTATTACCACAACGTTGTAAAAAATTTCAGAATGAATTCTTTTAGACTATATTTTAAGAATGATTTGGACATAAGTGAAAACAGAATCAAGTCAAATTTCATTACAGAAAATATTTTAATTCAACTTCTCTCTTCTTCCTTTCTGTGTTCTCCAGAAATGGTAAACACTGTCAATATTCATATTATTCCCATTAGACATGTGCAGCTTAATTCTCAGGTGATCTCCAGGTGATCTGTATCTAGCCAATTTCTGTTCTTAGTTCTAATGGCATTCATCAAGATAAACCTCTCTCGCAATCAGCACTTGAGGCTTGAAAAGTACCACAAACCTCTAGGAGAAGATTTAGCTCACGGAATTGTTCTTGCTGTCATGTAAACGTTAATATGTCCTGGAAGGTTTTCATTGCTCCCACTTTTATCTTCTCTACAATGATCAATTTGAAGTCTGAATATTCTTTATGAAGTTCCTTATCATACAATTGTTCATCTTTCTGGAACAAAATGCAGTAACACTTAGCTAATCTTGAAAGCTCTTGATTCCCAAAGAAAAACTCATCCAGGTTGGAGGGGTTTCATAAACAGTCATTGTCAAATACACACCAATCCTGTAAATAATTCTCTGGAAACCTTCTATCCATGTGGTCATAAGTTTGCCTAATAAAACAGAGAACGGCATCAATATTCACTGTAGAGTTGTAAGATGAAATTAGATCTCATACAGTTTCACTGAAATAGACTTTGTCTCCCAGATACTGAGATCTAATTTTCCTGATTCTGGCTTTCATGAACTGAAATGCTTCCACGGTGGTCAAAGGGCTCTTATGAAGAATTTTCCAGAGTTCCACTAAATCATTGAGAACATCACAAAAGATAAACAATGCCACCTTGTATTGTGGTTCACTTAGTTTTGCAAGGCGGTATTTGTGCACCGGGTCGGTATCTTCTTCTACTTGTTCTTTGCAATATTCAATTAAAATGTCGTAATTCTTAACCAAGGCACTAACGGTGAAGTGCCTAGAGAGCCACCTTATTTTGTTCAGTGGCCTAAATGAAATGACGTCTCTGTCTGTCGCGTGGCAATTTCCTCCAGTTTGGCTTTCCGTACACTCGATCTACTGAAGACGGTATAAACAGTGCGTATTAGTGTTTCAACCTTCTTAATGAATGGAATTGTTTTCCAGGCATCATCTATTCCTAAATCTTCTCGATGAACTACGCAGTGCTGCTCTAGCAGATGAGGAATCGATTCACGCAGAAGTGCAGCGACACCATTCCGCTTTCCAAGCATGACGGAGGCACCATCTGATGTAAACATGACCATTCGATTCATGTCCAAATGATTTTCATCATAAAACTTCCTTATAGAATCAACTACGGCAAGCAGCCAGTTTCACAATGCCAGCAAAAACTGTTTTATGATCACTGCCAGTTTTTTGGAATTTGATGTACATGATAAGTATCTTTGACACAGAAATTTAGGTACTTCCATCAATTATGAGGGTATGGAAAAGAGATTCCCAGATTTAATTTAAAATTTCACTTTTAACAACACTATTTATGCATCCAATGAATTCGAAGGCATAGTTTTTGCTTCTCCAGCTAGCAGGAATTTTAACATATTTTGCCACATGGTCATGAATATCCTGCACAGATAGCATGGAAACATTCAACTTAACTGCAAGTAGCACATTGTCAATTAAAATCTTGACCTCTTGTGAACCTAACCACTTATCTTCATTTCTATATTCAATTCTGTTGTCCGTGTTTTGATCTTCAGGGGTTTCTTTTAAGAAATTCTGTAGCAATCCACGGTTCTGATTCTGATTCTGAAGTTTTGTTACCGCATCCAAGTGACATTTGTGATTCACGTGATGCTTAAGATAATCTATTTTCCACTCATCCCATTTCTTTCTGGTGCTCCAATTCCCGTCCACTTCTCCTTCGAGACATATTTTGCAGACAACTACGTCATCTGTTTCACAATACTCAAAAATTTCTTTGAGTTGCATGCTTATACGTCCACTGACGTGTGGCATCACAGTTTTAATGGGAAACTCCGTCAACCATTCACTCTTGAAACTATTATGTTTTTTCTTTGTGAATCCACTGAAGTGTTGATCATCGGCTTTTTGCGTTGCCATTCTCAAAGACTACCGGTCCTGGTAAGGCTAACAAAGAAGGGAAAGTACCTTTAATGCTTCCAGTTGAACAGTTGTGCATACACTTGCATTGCAGGGCACTACAGGGGCATTAAGACCCACTAAGAATTA
>NW_015196185.1:0-3209 GCF_001447785.1 Gekko japonicus | reverse complement strand
TCTGATCCTTCTTAATGATAGGCAGAGAAACGAGAAGGAGACTTGAGACGGGAAGGACAGGCATGAAGGAACTAGAACAGATCCTTAAGCATAAGAGAGTGTTGCTGATGATCAAGATCAGGGGTCATTTAGTAGAAAAAGAGGTGCTGAAGCTCATTAGCATAACTCATTAACATAATATTTTGCATATGCCACACCCCCTGACCATCACCGGAAGTGTGTCAGAAGGCAACACCCACCGCTCAGGCTCCACTGGACTGTTTTGGATTGCTAGCTATTGGGGGTGTCGAACGTGCAGATCTGTCCTCGCAGAGGAGGGAGAGCTTGTACCTGAATAAAACTTGGTCTTAAAGGTGCCACTGGACTGTTTTGGCCTGGGGGGCCGGAGGGGTGCTCTGCAACTTACCTGGCTGCTTCTTGCTCTGACTGAGGGCTGCTGGGAGCAGGGGGTGGGGCTTATTGCATGTGCCTAACCCCTGGGCTCTTTACTGCCGGAGCTCCGCTCCTGTGCGCTCCTGCAGGAAATGACCCCTGATCAAGATAATTCATACTATGGTGTCCCCATTACTATGTGCAGATGTGAAAGTTGGGCAATGAAAATAGACCCAGGTGGCCACCTTCTATAGGTATGACAGTTATTTCCATTACATACCTTGAATAAACCTGTGTTGGTCTTAAAGGTGCCGCTGGACTCAAAATTTGTTATTGGGCAATGAAGAAAGCTGATCAGAACAAAATTTATTCATTTGAAATGTGGTGTTGGGGGAAAGTTTCATGGATACCGTGGACTGCCAAAGAGACAAATCCGTGGGTTCTAGATCAAATCAAGCCCAAACTTTCCCTAGAAGCTAAAACAACTAAACTGCGGCTATCGTACTTTAGTCACATCATGAAGAAGAAGAAGAGATTGGATGTATACCCCGCCCTTCACTACCCAAAGGAGTCTCAGAGCGGCTTGCAAACTCCTTTCCCTTCCGCGGGGCTGAGAGAGCTCTGACAGGAACTGCTCTTTTTCAAAAACAGCTCTTATCAGAACTACGGCTTGCCCAAGGTCATCCAGCAGGTGCAAGTGGAGAAGTGGGGGAATCAAACCTGGGTTCTCCCAGATTAGAGTCCATGCACTTGACCACTACACCAAACTGGCTCTCTGAGAAGACAAGAGTCACTAAAAAAGGCAATAATGCTAGGAAGAGTTGAAGGCAGGAGGAAAAGAGGAAGAGCTAACATGAGATGGATGGACTCAGTCAAGGAAGCCACAAGGGCCCTCGGTCTGCAAGGCCTAACCCAATCACACCAGCTATTGCCATTCACCTGCTATATTGTAATTTGCCTGGTATTGTCATTTGACATCTGAAATCACTCCACTCTCCAAGATATAAGGACAGATGGACTCACATGCTATCTGCATCTGAAGACATAAGCAGTGACTCATGAAAGCTCCTAAAAGTAAAGGTTCCCTTGCTCGAAAGCCAGTCGAGTCTGACTCTAGGGTTGCGGTGCTCATCTCCGTTTCAAAGCCGAAGAGCCAGCGCTGTCCGAAGACGTTTCCGTGGTCATGTGGCCGGCATGACTAGACGCTGAGGCGCACGGAACGCTGTTACCTTCCCACCGAAGCGGTACCTATTGATCTACTTGCAATTTCTTGCTTTCGAACTGCTAGGTTGGCAGAAGCTGGGGCCAGAGACAGGAGCTCACTCTGTCATGAGGCAACTCGGGTCTCGAACTGCTGAACTACCGACCTTCCACAGCCTGCAGTTGAGCGTCTTAACCACTTGAGCCACCGCAGCTCCTTGAAAGCTCCTCCCCTGCCACAAATTTTGTGAGTCTTTCAGGTGCCACTGGACTCTTGCTCTTTTCTACTGAACAAGGCTGTTTAACGATAGCATATTTTGGAGGTCATTCATTCCTAGGGTCACCCGAAGTCAGAAGCAACTGGAAGGCTCATAACACACACACTATGGGTGCCATCTTTGAAGGCCTGAGTCGGCCACCTGCTCCTTATTTCAAGGAGCTGTTCCTTGATTACTTGTTTAGGAAATCTAGAAAAGATACACCAGACCTGCAAAAAATATATATCAATTCTCATTTAGTACATTATAAAATGGCAGACACTCACAAAACCAAGTCAGTAGGTTGACCCACACACAATATTTTCTAACGATCTTGCAGCATGTTCCCTACTGTGGGTTTGTTCCAGCGGCCCACCCTAATCAGAATCTCATTACAAAGAGATCGCTAGACATTTGCAGTTTTGTAAAAATGCCCCCGTTTGGAGCGAATTGCACCTGGGCCGCATTGGTTCTTCAACGGAGAGAGTGACAATGCAAATACACAGTTGTGCGCACTTGGGTAAATTAGCGCTGGGTGTGTTCTTTGTTTGTTTTCGAGACCCGGATAGAAGTGGTTCCTTGAACGAGTGCAAAAGCCTGCCACAAGCAGAGAAAAGATTAAAAAAAACCTTCTCATGTACGCTAAGCGGAGACAACTCGAGTGGAATCTAAACAAAAAGGTGGGTGGTAACCCCGGAGCTTTTTTTCCCCTTTTGACAGCTTGTGGTGGCAGTGATAAATCTGTGAAGTTATCTAATTTTCCACTGTTTTAATTAGAGGCCTGGGTTCTGAGCCCCAACAGCTGGCTTCTTTGTACTGCTCTCTGTTGCCTGACAGAGAAAAATTTTCGACTGTAACTTCAGCCAAGCTCTTGGCCTGACCTAGCCAATGAAACTTCTGGGATTCATAAACTTGCGGTTGGAAGGCAGATCTGCCTTTCGAACGGCTCCTCGGCCGTCCTAACATGCAAAACTGGCAGGTCATGCGGCGAACTGCCTTTGTACTCCGCGACGGTGGGGACGGCAATTAAAAGGGCAGGCCTGTGTTTCTTGGGAGCGCGGCGGAGGAGAAATTGTCTTTGGCTTAGGATCCCCGTCACGTGTTCGAGCCTCTAACAGCTGCTCGGAGCGTAGTCGAAGCGGGTTGGGTAGCGATAGAGTTGTGGACCTGTGCTGCAGTGGCTTTTGTTTGCAGGACAGGCTCAGGGTTGGGTCTCTAGCCAGACCACCCAAGAAATGACTGGAGCTGACACAATGTGGGGCATGGGGTTGTCAGTTTTGGGTTGGGGATCTCCTGGAGCTTTAAAGGAGAGGGGAATGGAGGGAGCTCCATATGTTTCCATAGAGTCCACCAAAGCAGACATTTGGGCAACCCAAAGAA
>NW_015196184.1:0-2668 GCF_001447785.1 Gekko japonicus | reverse complement strand
CTCCAAGCAGGGTTTTTGACTTCCCAGTCGCCGAGTCAGCTCAAGCCCGTCTGTCACCTTTTCTTCAAACTTGGCGTCACATCACCTCAGACGAGTGGGTGCTGTCCATCTTGACCCAAGGTTACCAAATCCAGTTCCACCAGAACCCCAATACTCCTGTCGTCTCCACGCCCCCTTCCCCACCTCTCCTAGAGGAGGTGTCCATCCCTCTGCAGAAGGAAGCCATCGAACATGTACCACCACACCTCCACGGGATGGGGTTTTATTCCCGATACTTCACAGTTCCGAAGTGGGATGGAGGCGTTCGACCCATATTAGATCTAAGGGAACTGAACCGTTTTGTGACCTACCACCGCTTTCGCATGGTGTCCCTACAACAGATCATGCCATTGCTTCGGAGACATGTCTGGATGGCCACCCTCGACCTCCAAGACGCGTACTTCCACCCCCCCATCGCCAATACTTACGCTTTGCGATTGGTCAACAGCATTACCAGTATACGGCCCTTTCATTCAGCCTTCCAATCGACAAAAGTCTCAATTGCGTCCGGTCCAGAGAATACAGTACATTGGCGCTATACTGGATTCCAAGACATGCATGGCTTACCTGCCCCACGACAGGGCGGCAGATATCATTTCCTTAGCCACCGTCGTCCGTACCCAACCCTCCGTCACTGCCTTCCAAATTCAGAGGCTGCCTGGTTTGATGGCTGCAACTACGTCGGTTCTCGTTTTTGCCAGACTCAAAATGCGTCCTTTACAGCTCTGGTTTATCCGCAACTATGATCTGTCGAAAAACGCACACATCGTCCTCCTATCCCCTCTTCCCAGCATACAGGACTCGTTACTTTGGTGGACTGTCCCTTCGAATATCCTCCAGGGAGCACCCTTACACCCTCTGTCACCCGAAGTCACTATAACGACAGATGCTTCCCTGACAGGATGGGGTGCACACTCCATGGGCCTTTCCGTTGGGGACAAATGGGACGCGCAGATGAGGAAGCGACACATAAACTTCCTAGAACTCCTGGCTATACAACACGCTGTCACCAGCTTCCTACCTTTAATCAAGGGGAAATGTGTCACGGTCCTCACGGACAACACCATGGCGCTATCTTATGTCAACAGACAGGGAGGCACTGTTTCCCTACGCCTCTGCAACCTTGCCATCCAGTTGTGGGAGCTTTGCATCGCCAACAACATTTTCCTCGCAGCCACTCACATTCCCGGACACATGAACGTGCAGGCAGACCATCTAAGTCGAGCAGGACTCAGCCTTGAGTGGGAGATAACCCAACATACCTCCTCCCACTCTTCCACAAGTGGGCAGCTCCCCAAGTCGATGTCTTGGCGACCCAAAACAACAAAAAGTGTCCTCTGTTCTGCACTCGAGGACCCAGGGACCCACAATCTCTGCGAGACGGTCTTCTTTACCCTTGGTCCACGGGACTTCTTTACCTGTTCCCTCCCTTGCCTCTGCTTCTGAGAGTGGTCCGCAAAATACTCAGACACGCCGCGGACTGCATCTTAATAACCCCATGGTGGCCGAGACAACCTTGGTTTTCAACAGTCCTCGAGTTATCAGAAGGGATATACCATCAATTTCCTCCAGCTCAGGACCTCCTCCTCCTCTCCGACTCCCCTCTCTTACATCACGACATACCACAATTGAAACTGACGGCATGGAGAATAAAGTCACCGACTTCTCCACCCGCGTAGCGAATGTTCTCTTGAATTCCAGGAAACCAGGAAAGATCTGGGAGTAGGCAATGTGAAAGACCTCTGCTGAGACCCTGGAGAGCTGCAGCCAGTCTGAGTCGGCAATACTGACCTTGATAGACCGAGGGTCTGATGCAGTCTAAGGCAACTCCATGTGTTCATGTGACCCTGGGGTTTCCTTGGTGGTCTCCCATCCGAATAGTTGCCAAGACCTGGCTTAGCTTCCGAGACCTGATAAGATAGGCCAGCCTGGGCTATCGAGATCAGAGTGTACTTCCCCTAGCCTGTTTATACACAAGAAAATCCCTCCCCCCCCCAATACTCTTCCATCTCTGAACTTGTGCTTCCTCCCCCCTGCCCAGAAGTGGCCAGACAGTCCAGAATTGGGGCATGAAATCTTAGAGACGCCATCTTGGACTTTTAAAAAATCTGGTTCTTAACTTTTTATCAGAATTCTGTTTGTGATTAGAATAGCTGGTTTTTACATCTGTTGTGGCTCTTATGGCTCTGTTGTATATCGCCCAGAGCCCTGCCAAGCGGGGATCGGGCGATTAATAAATTAAATAAATGATGATGATGATAATTTAAAAACCCAAACGCGGGGGGAGCAATTCACACAGTGCAAATTCTGTGTACAGTTACGCCAGTCTAAGAGCACTGAAAATGTGTCTTCATAGGATTGCATTGTAATTTGGCATTCCCAAAGAACCATACGCAGTAAGCCACGGATGTGATTGTCCGCTCATCGGGTTTCAGCAAAATTCCACTCTTCCACGGAAGTCAGGGAGGCCCCTCCGATTCGCTGTCACTTTCCGTAGCTCTCATTTGCATTACTCCTTAGTTCCAAATCAGATGGGTGAATACAGTATACCTCCTATCAGGCGAGGGGCAACAAACAAGAACTTTAGCTGTGGCTATGGAGGTCAATGGAGCTGCGGTGGCTCAAGTGG
>NW_015196183.1:0-2694 GCF_001447785.1 Gekko japonicus | reverse complement strand
AGACATGCTGCATCCACACTTTAAAATTTGTTACTCAAAAATTGAGGGCTGTTGTGAGGCTGAAATGGAGAGAAGGACAATGTAGCCACTAGCCATTAATGAGAGAATAACCACGAGGCGGCAAACTGAAGACTGGCACACGGGGACATGTGGGAGGAGATGGTCCTTTTGATGGGCTTGGAAGGGTGTGTAGCTCTGCTTAGGGAGGCCTCTTAAATGGCGGCCACCTAGAAAGTACTTGATTGGTAGTAGTCCTCCATATCTGAATATCAGGCTCAACGCCTGAAAGGTTCACATGAGCAAGCAGATCTGTTGGTTCTTTCCTCAAGCATTTGCATCAGGCGGGAGAGAATCTCACACGAGTCTGCTCTGTTGCTTCTGCAGGATGACCAGCTGAAATCCCACGAAGCCAAACTGAAGCAGATCTCCACTGAGCTGGCTGAGCATCGCTCCTACCCGCCAGACAAGAAGCTGAAAGGCAAGGAAGTTGAGGACTATAAACTGAAAGACCATTATTTGGAATTTGAGGTATGTTGTTGGAGTCAACTGCATCTGTCCCCCACCTCCTCACCCCCTGGAGAAACTGTGGACATTCCCCTAAAGCCAGACAGCTTAATAAGGGCATTTTAATAACACGTTCAGCAAATCTGCCTTAGGCGTCCTCCAGATCAACACGTAAATAGCTTTGGACAGCTGAGCGTGTGTGGCTGTAGTGCCAGTAAACTTCCATAAGTGGAAAAGCCAAGGGAGAAGGGTGCCACGTGGTCTCAGCTCACTTCTGACGTTAAGGCCACAGGGAAGCAGGGGCTTTACTGGGCAGGCATAGTTGCCGTAGTGCAGAGATATAGGCAGCTGCCCACCCAGCACAATCTCTCTGCTTTTTTCTCTTTTAAGGGCAGACTGCAGAGCTAGATCTGTGCCGTGGAAACTTGATCAAGACATGTGGGAAGTTCCCATGGTCATTTCCTTCTTAGGATTTCTTTGTTCCTTTTAAAAAAAATTACCATCTGTGCGAGTTTTTGGCCCCTGTGCTTAGATTGTAGTTGGAAGGAGCAGCTCTTTGAAAAGTGGGGGGGGGATCCTTTGCGTGGCGTCTACTCCAAAAGAGGCCTTTAACAGGGAAATTGTGTCGTTTCTGTGTTCAGTGTACGAACACTGAAGGTTGGTGTGATCCCAGCAGTGCATATGAGAGCCGGTGGATAGTCTTGCACAGCATTGTTGTGAGGATAACGTGGAGGGGGCGGAAAGACTGTTGTAAGCCATTCTGGGTTCCTGTTGGCAAGAGAAGTAGAGTATAAATGAAGTCACTAAATAATGTCGTGTTTGTGTGGGCTTCCATATTTGGAGGCAGTCTACCTCTGATATCAGATGCTGGGGACAAGCAGCAGGAGGGAACGGGTCTGTTGCCATTGTGTCCTGTCTGAGAGCATCCAGGGGCATCTTGCTGGCCACTTTTTGGAACAGGACGCTGGACTCAGTGGACTCAGTTGGTCTGATCCAGCAAGGTTGTTTTGGTCTTTTGAGTAGAAAGCCATGAGAAATCAGGGATAGAAGGATTTTTGTTGTTGTTGTTGTCTTTTCTGCTACTGCCTGCCTCCTTTAACCTTTCCAGGATTTTGAGTCTGTGCAGATAGCGCAATCCCCCCTCAGGGGGCTCCAATGTTTAGATTCTGAGCTGGCTTTCTAGGTTCGTCTAGAGGGGTGATCTTCAACATGGTGCCTGTCAGCGCTGCAGCACCCACTGCTGTACCTCCTGGTACCCACCTCCTATTTCCCCAAAGTACCTTTCCCCCAGAGCAAAGAGCCGCACTCCTGGCTTTCCTGGAAGAGGCGCTTCAGAAGAGCCCATCTTTGTGTCTGCAGGGAGCACCTATTCAGAAATAGTCGCCTCCACCGTAGGAGGGATATGGACGTGGAATGGTGTAGTATAGTCCCATCTCAGCAGATCTCATAAGCGTTTTGGTCTTTTGAGTAGAAAGCCATGAGTAGGATTTTTGTTGTTGTTGCTGTTGTTGTGTTTTCTGCTACTGCCTGCCTCCTTTAACCTTTCCAGGATTTTGAGTCTGTGGGTCGCCGTCATCTGGCTGTGACTTGACAACACTTTACATATTCATGATAGGAGAGTCCTTGGCTTGGGATATTGCAATACTTTTGTGATTGGCCACTGCCCACATGGCAACTGTTCAGTCGTGGTACCCGCTCAGTAGTCTTAAATCCCAAAAGGGCCTAGGGGCTCAACCAGTTTGAGGACACTTGTTCTAGAGCCTGGGTCCCCAAAGGGATGCCCGTAGGTGCCATGGTGCCACTGACATCTTTCCTGGTGGCCACAAAGCATTTTTAGAAAGTGAACAGGGTCAGGTGGGCCTTTTGACAGAAGGGCTTCTGGTTGACCATCGGAGATGTGATTGGCTGTGGACATTTTTTAACAAAATGGGTTCGGCAGCAGCTGCCACCACAGCTCAAGGAAGTTCGTTTTGTGACTAAAGGTAAGCCGTGCGTAAGCAAGAAAATATTTTCTAAACAACATGTTCCTTTAAAAAGGCATCCTGTTTAGCAGAGCTTCTGCCCGGAATGTTGAAGAGTTACTATCAGAGCTATGTATAACCTCACTCTCTCACATTTTGTGGTTGGCACCGCCTCCTATGGCAGGCAGCCATTTTATGACTGTGCCCACTGCCCTGCGTCAGAATTCCA
>NW_015196182.1:0-4542 GCF_001447785.1 Gekko japonicus | reverse complement strand
TCTAGACCTTTGGGCTGTGGAGAGACGCCTTGGAAGTGTCAGGAGCTGTGTGCAGAGTAGACCTCGGACATCTTTCGTAGCTCCTTCTCTTTTGCTCCGTTTATTCAGGGAAGATATTTTATTTTATCTTCTCAACACAGAATTTGATGGCTTGCGTTCGGCAGCCGGGGGGGCACGCACCGTCCTTGTTTATTATAACACGCCTGGGATGAAATTGATCTAATCCAGAATTACATGTTAATCCACCGGGATCAGTCAGGCTTTTGTTATCCTGCCGCCTCACGAGTAGCCATTGGGGTCGTTTCGGTGGTAAAGAAACGGACAAAGGTTTCTTAGGCTGGAAACCCTGCGAGTTTCTCATTTGCCCCAAAGCAAACAGGACTGTTTTGCTCTCCGCTTTAGTCTTTTCCCGAAGACTCTTTGAGTAAGAAAATGGGACCCAAACGGGCAACCTGGTATCGCTCTTGGGGACCCACGGAGTGGAGGTGTTGCAGAAGAGATGGCAGGCGTGGAAGAGGAAGCCGTCCTTCGGCTGGCATCGCCACAAGTTTTCACAGAGCCTCAGCGCACTGAATTATCCGCTCCGAAACGCCACCGTTCAGCAGAGGATTTACGGGCAGGTCATTCTGTCTCCAGAGAGGGATCAGAAACCCCGGGCTTCGCAGTTCAGTGCCCACAGTTGGGATTTTCAGTCTGATTCCCGTTGGGCAGAATCCCAGAGTGCTAAAAGCACAATCGGGCGCCTGAGGTCGCCTGCTGTTGTTATCCAGAGCTGCTGCTTGGGGAGTTTGCAGGTTCAGTGGTGGGTGGGCATTTTAGGTGGGCTGGCATTGGAAGGCATGTGGCAACTATGGGGGCACATAGATCCAGGTGGGCATCCGTGCTGGTCTGAAGCAGGAGAAAAAATTTAAGACTCACAAAAGTTTACTCAAGGTATGAGCGTTAGTGTGCACGCGCACTTCCTCAGATACGTTGAAATGGAAGTTAACAGTTCATATATATAGGCAGATGCCTCTGCATAGGTGAACAGCAGATTTTTTTGTAAATCTTTTAAATTATTTTTTTAAAAACATGACAACAGTAACAAAGTCAAACAACATTTGAACAAGAATCGATAAATGTTCAACTTAACCACTGAGACTGAATGAAAGTTAAAACATCTTAAGCAGGGGTGTCAAACTCATTTGTTATGAGGGCCAGAGCTGACATAAATAAGACCTTGTTGGGCCTGGCCACGTGCGTCATAAAATGTAATGCCAGGTAGCGGAGAAATAAACTTTATAAAGGACACAAACACAAAAGGTTTTTTTTAACTTTAAAACATGCTTAAAACATTAGCACTCTTGCAATATTTTGTTTATTTAACAGTGTCTGATAACTGACACCTCTTGCTCTGAATTATTGCATCAAAATATCTGTGTTGTGTTGTTGCAATCTTGAGTATGCTGTTCAGCTGTGTGTATTTGTAAGCTGCAAACCTTCGATGACGCAGCAGCAGCAGAACTGGAAGAAGAAGCAGAAGTCAGCCAGTTCCACTGCGGGCCTGATAGAAGCCCTCCGGGGGCCTGATACGGCCCCCGGGCTGCATGTTTGACACCCCTGGTCTTAATCTTACAGAAAGTACAAGCAAAATCTCTCCTTATATATGAAAGAGTTTTCGTGTCCCACTTTCCTCAATGTTTCCAGGTATTTCCCTAATCAGAGCTGGCAACTGTACTTTCTCCTTAGTGCCTGTTGCTAGGCAACCAGGTTCTGTCAGTAAAAGGCCCTTTACACACCTATTTTGTCCTTTGGGAGAAAACGTATTGGGGCCAGTCCTGATAGGGTTGCCAACTCCAGGTGGGAAATTCCTGGAGATTTGAGGGATGGACCCTGGAGAGGGTGAGGGTTGAGAAGGGGGGGGACCTCAGACAGGTACAATGCCATAGACTCTACCCTCTAAGCCAGCCATTCCCTCATGGGGAACCATTGTTGCCAATCTCCAGGTGGGGGATGGAGATCACTCAGAATTATAACTGCTCTCTAGGAGGGAGGGGGAGGAGATGGAAAGCTGAAGCCAGGGGGCAGATAATGGTAGGTTGATAGTTGGCTGGGAGGAAGATAGGGTTGCCAACTCCAGGTTGGGAAATTCCTGGATATTTGAGGGGAGCAGCCTGGAGAGGATGAGGTTTGAGGAGGGGTGGGACCTCAGACAAATAGAATGCCATAGACTCCACCCTCCAAACCAGCCATTCCCTCATGGGGAACCATTGTTGCCAGTCTCCAGGGGAGGAATGGAGATCACGCAGAATCATAACTGCTCTTCAGATGGTAGAGATCGGTTCCCCTGGAGAAAATGGTGGACTCTGTGTCATTATACCCTGCTGAGGTCGCCACAGCAAATTGACGCTGAGTGCCCAAGGTTGGGGCACTCTCCCAGAGCCTGTTTCTAGAGCTCGTTATATTTATTTCCACAATGAGCCTTATTCCTAGTCACATATACTGCAATACATCATAGTATTTGCAAGGAGCCATATGAACCGAAGACAAACAGCATACAACTTAAGAAGATGTTTTGACATATGCAAAGACTAAACAGCAATAACAGAGCTAAGTTCATGCGGTCACCGTTTGTTTGGATTTAATTGGGGGGGGGACAGTAAAGTGATAAATATGTCAAAACAGGAGATAGATGTGTAAAAGTATCCTTCCAAGCATGGGGTGTGACTGTTGTTATGCTCCATTCGTCTCCTTGAAAGGAGACAAGTGGAGCGTAACAACAGAGTCACACACCCCATGCTTGGAAGGTGAATAAAGTTTGTTGATCTTAAGAGCCAGTTTGGTGTAGTGGTTAAGTGCGCAGACTCTAATCTGGGAGAACCGGGTTTGATTCCCCACTCCTCCACTTGCACCTGGCTGGATGACCTTGGGCAAGCGTAGTTCTGGTAATGAGCTGTCCTTGAAAAAGAGCAGTTTCTGTCAAGAGCTCTCTCAGCCCCACCCACCTCACAGGGTGTCTGTTGTGGGGAGGGGAAGGGAAAGGAGTTTGTAAGCCGCTCTGGGACACCTTTGGGTAGTGAAGGGTAGGGTATAAATCCAATCTCTTCTTCTCCTTCTTCTTAAAGGTGCCACTAGGCTCAAAATTTGTTCTGTGGGGGCATGTGATATGACAGCCTGCCCCCTGGTGCCAGCCCTTGAGGGAAGAGGAAGAGACTGGGTGCGCTTGAAGGAGGTGCCCCTGGTAAGTTGTCAGCTGGAGGCATGGGGGTCCTGAGGCTGGTACATTCACCATAAGGGCTCCTGCCCCCCGACTGCAGAGCTGTGGTATCAGTGGGGGTTTTCCACTCATATCCCCATAGGTATATAAGCCCTTATAGGAGCTGCGGTGGCTCAGGTGGTTAAGACGCTGAACTGCAGGCTGTGGAAGGTCAGCTTTGGGTAGTGAAGGGTAGGGTATAAATCCAATCTCTTCTTCTCCTTCTTCTTAAAGGTGCCACTAGGCTCAAAATTTGTTCTGTGGGGGCATGTGATATGACAGCCTGCCCCCTGGTGCCAGCCCTTGAGGGAAGAGGAAGAGACTGGGTGCGCTTGAAGGAGGTGCCCCTGGTAAGTTGTCAGCTGGAGGCATGGGGGTCCTGAGGCTGGTAGATTCACCATAAGGGCTCCTGCCCCCCTGACTGCAGAGCTGTGATATCAGTGGGGTTTTTCCACTCATATCCCCATGGGTATATAAGCCATGCACCATTTAGGCAGGGGTTCCTGGTGCCCGCCCAGTGCTTTCCAAAAGTGGGTGGGACTACATGGGGCTGTGGGCCAGCAGGGCTTCTGATTGGCTGCGCAGATTAATTGGCATCCTCTTAAACAGAGCTTCTACCTGAAATGTTGAAGAGGGGCTATTGGAGTTACCTATAACTTTGCTCCCTGACATTCTGTATGACTGGCTCTGCCTCCCGTGGCAGCCATGCTGTGATTGTGCCCGCTGCCCGGTGTCAGAATTGCAAAGGGGCCCGCAGGCTGAAAAAGACTGGGGACCCCCGATTTAGAGCCACCCTGGAAGTGCTTAATATGACCCCTGTTTGGAAAAGAAGAAGAAGATATTGGATTTATACCCCGCCCTTTACTCAGAGTCTCAGAGCGGCTTACAGTCTCCTTTCCCTTCCCCTCCCCATAACAGACACCCTGTGAGGTCGGTGGGGCTGAGAGAGCTCTTGCGAGGACTGCCCTTGAGCGAACAGCTCTGAGAGAGCTTGTGACTGACCCAAGGTCAAACCAGCAGCTGCATGTGGAGGAGTGGGGAGTCAAACCCGGTTCTCCCAGATTAGAGTCCGCGCTCCTAACCAGGGGGTCCCATTTCACCTTCGGCCCCTGTGATGTTCTCTTTCGGGGACGCAGGGGCAGCAAAGCATTCCCACCCTCCCCCATGGCAGGTCCTCAACTTGCGCCTTTTGGGCATCAGCTGAAGCGGGTGGTGCAAAAGCAATGGCTTTTCTAGAACTTCTTTGCCGCCCAACTTTTGATTAGAGGAGTTGTTTCTCCGCGCCGCCTCTTTGCCTTCCCAGGAAA
>NW_015196181.1:0-2957 GCF_001447785.1 Gekko japonicus | reverse complement strand
TCTTTTCCTGTGATTTATCATGTGTCCAAAGTATATCTTCTCGTCATGTGACCAAAGGTACAATAGCACCAGTTCAGTCATTTTCGCTTCTAGGGAGAGCTCAGGCTTGATTGGAGATAGAACCCATTTGCATGTGTGTTTGGCGCACACCGGTTCTTCGTAAAACTCTCCTCCAACACCACATTTCAAATATTAACAGTGCACCGCGATAACAATACTAACAACCATATTAACAATATTAACAATACACCAGCAGGTAAATACAACTAGGGCTGCCAACCTTCAGGTGGGGCCTGATCTCCAGATGACCAAAGATCAGTTCACCTAGAGAAAATGGTTGCTTTGGAGAGTGGACTTGTCACGGCTCAGGTGGGGTGTCACCTGATGCTGCCACCACTCTGGGTTTAGGATCTCTTGAGAAGGCCCACAGCACCCTTCCAAGACCTTCAGACCTACCTTGTTTGGCCAAATAATAGGCGTGAGGACCAGGCAGAGCAAACAATAGGCTTGCCTAGCCCCCACTGGGGGCGGGTAAATTCCCGTCCGGGAGGCCCGTTACCCACCGGCAGTGGATTGGGTCCCAGGGGGAGCTCCACCCCCTGCCGGAGGGCGTCCCCAGTGTGATGATGTCACCCGGAGGTGACATCATCATGCTGGCCACGTTGTGGGGGGGACGCTCTGTGAATCGAGGGAAAACTCTATGGTTTTCCCTCGAGTCACGGTGCCCCGCCCCCAACGTGGACGACGTGATGACGTCACTTCTGGTGAGGTTGTCATGGCACGTGTGCGCTTCACATGCGCACAAGGAGACTCCCGACGGAGCCCAGAATCCCCCCGCTTTCAAGGTAAGTCGACTTGGCAACCCTAGCAAACAACAAGGAAAAGGTTTATTGTTACAGGAGGTCAGCCCAATATGGGAAACAAACAAGGTGCAAGAACAATATCGGTAAGGGGGTAAAAGAAACCAAACTTACTCTCCCAAGCTCACTGTCTCAAGTGGGCCTCAGTCTGCTCACCCTTCCTCTCAGGGTGAGGGTCTCTTCCCCACAGCAGCCTTCCTTCTGGCTCTGCCCTCTTGGAAGAAAGAAGAGCTCTTCTTCTGTACCAGCTCTTTTGTTATAAGTCCCCTTTCTCAGTGATTGGCTAAAATTGGAGCCAAAACCTCTCAGGGACTTCTGGGAGTTGTAGGCCTGGCCTCTTCCCACTGCTAGTCAGGCTTCCTGGGCCTGCTAGGCCTTTACTTGCACAGCCCAGATCATGACAGGACTCGAAGACCCTTGTAACTTGCTGAGGCCCCTCCCCTCCCCTAAACCCCACCCTCTCCTGTATCCACCCCCAAAGTCTCCAGGTATTTTCCAACCCAGCCTTGACAACCTGAATGCCTACAACAGCAGCAGAGAAGTAACAAGAAAACCACAGACCCGTGATTCCCGTTCCTCCCTGGAACAGGGAGACAACAGACAACATTTCCTCTCCCCGACTTCCCTTCTCCGGTCCAGCCTGGCTTCCCTCTCTCTTCCAGTTCTTCCCTCTGACTCTCTGGCCTGGCTTGTCTCAAGCTTAGATACAAGAGGAGTTTCCCCACACACACTGGTGGACCTCTGGATTGCACGTGGTTTCTGGCCACTGTGTGACACAGAGTGTTGGACTAGATGGGTCTCTTATGTTCTTGTGTTTTAGGAGGTCGCTGCGAAAGGTGGACTATAAGGAAGGCCGAGCGCTGAAGAATAGATTCTTTTGAACTATGGTGCTGGAGAAGACTCTTGAGAGTCCCCTGGACTGCAAGGAGATCAAATCAGTCAATCCTAAAAGAAATCAACCCTGACTGTTCCCTGGAAGGCCAGATAATGAAACTGAAGTTCAAATACTTTGCCACCCAATGAGAAGGGAGCCCTCACTGGAGAAGACCCTGACGCTGGGAAAGATGGAAGGTCAAAGAAGACGGGGACGGCAAAGGATGAGATGGGTAGACAGTGTCATAGATGCAACGAACATGAAATTGAGCCAACTTCAGAGGACGGCGGAAGACAGGAGGGCCTGGCATGATCTGGTCCATGGGGTCGCGAAGAGTCGGACTCGACTGTGCGACTGAACAACAAAAAACACTTGTGTTCTTAAGCAGCCATTACTAATGGGGAGAGATCACATCACAGGACTTCCCAACACAGGCTGATTAGGTTTTGCAATCATCTCTGCTTTGGTGCCTGCCTATTACAGACCCATTGTTCATGGCATTTGAGCTGGGCAAAGAAGAAGACGGAGGAGGAGGAGGAGGAGGAGGAGCAAGAGGAAGAAGAGGAAGAAGAGGAAGAAGAGATTGGATTTATCGAAGTCTCAGAGGGGCTTACAAACTCCTTTCCCTTCCCCTCCCCACAACAGACACCTTGCGAGGTAGGCAGGGCTGACAAAGTTCTTTCCAGAGCTGTCCTTGAGAGAACAGCTCTGACAGAACTAAGGCACAGAGGAGAATTGTGGCATGTCAACGAACTCCTGGGCAGAGCCTTCTCCATTTCCACTACACGAGGCCAAACGATTGTGTTCCAAGGAATGCCACGCTCAGTGGCTTGAGTGTTTCTCTGTCCTGTTTAAAATGGCCACAGTTGCTTTTCAACCCCTCCCCCCCTTCCAGTTCTCCTGTGATCTTCCCCAAGATCAGGCGGGTGCTGTGTATCGCTTCCAAAAATAGTCTCCAGAATGGCTCAATGCAGCAGACGTAGGTTTCAAAGGCTGTGGGTATTTCAAAGGCCCTCGCCACGGACTGGAGCATGAAGGCCTCCCCTTCATTCAGACCAACAGTCAGCAGCGGAAGCGGAGAGAGATGGAAGGCCGGGCGGGAAGATCAAAAGCTGCCAAAAATAAAATAAAAATCCAGACTTGTGGAATGCGGCTATTTTCTCCGGCTGTAAAACAAAAGCCCAGATCCTTCTCTTCTCTAAAAAATAACACGTGAGTCAGCT
>NW_015196180.1:0-3485 GCF_001447785.1 Gekko japonicus | reverse complement strand
GACATCCAATTCTGTACGTGAGGCCATACCTGTTTTTGGCCTAAGGGGAGCCATGTTGATTGTGTGCTTGACCAGCACTCTGAGTATCGCAGTCCCCCCTCTAGTGGTGATGTAGCGGTATTAACACCATGTTCTCTTTTTAGTTGTCTTCTTGTTAGTGGAGGACAAGATGAGGCCTTTGGGAGGCAAGTGTTGTTTCCTGCTCCTGTTGCTGGTGGCCGAATTGCTGCCCGGATCCTCCGGCGGCAACAACCCCCGCTACGAGAAGTTCCTGAACCAGCACCGGGACGATCCCAGGAGCAGTTTCCACGGCCGGTACTGTGACGGCCTGATGCGCAGCCGGGGCCTCACCAAACCCGAGTGCAAGGAAGCGAACACCTTTATCCATGGCTCCAAGAGGCGGATCCGGGCAGTGTGCGGCCAGGGGGGGGTTCCCAGCGGGCAGCTGCAGCGCAGCCGGCAGCCGTTCCGGGTTACCACCTGCACCCTGAGGGGCGGCTCCACCCGCCCGCCCTGTGAGTACAAGGAGAATACCTCGCCCAGGTACATTGTCATCGGCTGTGAAGACGGCTGGCCCGTCCATTACGATGAGAGCCAGATCGTGACCACTGTCTGAAGCCAAGGAGAAGAATCGTGTGGCTTAAACCAATGGCACGGCCTCCCTGTGGCATTCAGCATCGTCTGGGGGGGGGTTTAAACCTTCCTGGGTAGCTATGGCTTCTTTTCCTCACCGGGGATTCCCTGTAACCCTTCCCCTCCTCTTCTTTTGCTATCAGAATCAGGATCCTGAGCACGCTGCCTTTCTCACCTGTGAAGAGACGGTTTGTGTAAATCGAGAACATAATAAAATTTGCAAAGCTTTATGGTATTCTTGTACATGTCAGTGTGACTGTGTTTGGTTGCCCAGGACTGAAAGGGAAAAAAATAATGTTTTAAGAAAAGCAGAAAAGATGTTTCCGTGTTGGTCTGCACTAGAAGAGCCAGATTCATCCGGAAGCACAAAGCTTTCAGGGTATAAACGTTTAAGAGTCAAAGCTCCCTTCATCAGATAGGTAATTTTGACACTCCAAAGTTCGTAACCCGGAAAATCTTTTCCGTCTCTAAGGTGGCACTGGACTTGAACCTGGCTGTTCTAAGGAGAAGGAGCACATGAACAAACACGTGCTCCAGTCAGTGTTCTCTCTAAGCTGAGTGTGAGCTAGCTCACAGCTATTTAGCCTCCACAGGAAGTGCCACAGGAAGTGGTGGCAGCTACAAGCATGGACGGCTTCAAAAGGGAATTAGTCTTCCGAGGCTACCTTGTGAGCAGTGTTCCCTCTAAGCTGAGTTAGTGTGAGCTAGCTCACAGTTTTTTAGCCTCCAGCTCACAGATTTTTGTCTTAGCTCAGGAAGGACGGCTCCCGAGCAAACTGATTTATGCAGTCCCCAAATCGCTCGCTCACAACTTTAAGGCCCGTAGCTCACAAACAGTGTTCCCTCTAAGCTGAGTTAGTGTGAGCTAGCTCACAGAATTTTAGCCTCCAGCTTACACATTTCTGTCTTAGCTCAGGGAGGAGGGCTCCAGAGCAAGCAAATTGATGCAGTAGCCAAATCACTCGCTCACAACTTTAATGCCAGCAGCTCACAAAGGAGAATTTTGCTCACAAGACTCCACAACTTAGAGGGAACATTGGTGTGGGGAGGTCTTTTTCTAAAGAGCTCTGTGGAGGTCTGCCACTAGGACCCAGTACTTTGTCTCCTAAAACGGTGTCCCGCTTTGTGCCATTCCCTCCAATCACCCCAACAACTAGCCTCCGGTGCCCCTAGACATGTGTGGGGAGGTCATTTTCTAAAGAGCTCTGTGGAGGTCTGCTACTAGGATAGTAGCTGGATTTTGTATGTCTGTTTTGTGCTGTGTCGCTATCTCCCAAATGTTAAGCTACTGTAGCACACCTGTTCAAGGAAACCGACTTTAATAATGGTTCTCAGGAGGGTGGCCAATTCCAGGTTGGGTGATTCTTTGTGATTTGGGAGGGCATGCCTGGGTAAGGAGGGGTTTGGGCACTCCAGCGGGGGTTATAATGCCATATCATCTGCCCTCTAGAGCAGGGGTGTCAAATATAAGACCTCGTCTGCAGCAGCCAAGCATCGTGGGAGCATCCGCCCAGTGCTGCACTGCTGCCTCTCCAGTTCACCTCTGTGGGTTTTCCTCTTGCACCCCCCTCCCAGCCCAGGGGGCCTTGCAGTGAGGATACACCCACTCAGAGCTTACCAGCTGCTGTCCTTTATACGGTTTCTATCACCGGTACCTGGCGTTACATTTTATGGCACACGTGGCCCGGCCCAACAAAGCGACGTTTATTTCAGATCCAGCCCTCGTAACAAATGAGTTTGACACCTCTGCTCTAAAGCAACCATTTTTCTCCAGGGGACCTGTTCTCTATAGTCTGGAGGCCAGTTGTAAGTCCAGGAGGTCTCCAGGCCTCACCTGGAGGTTGGCAACCATTGTTTTCAAATGGCCTTTCGCACTGAGCTGAATGATGGTTGAACAGTCAACTCCCCCTTGAAGAACAAAGACAAACAACTAGAAACAATACAGAACTAGTCCAAATACTCTGATGCGCAACAGCACCACCCACTCGTAGGAACCATACCACTGTGTCACGTTTTCCAAGCAAGACTAAAAATAACAATCCAACGCATAAAATCCTTGCCTGTGAAATGCTTGGTCTTTTCACTTAAATAATTCCATGTTGACGTGGGCATTTTTCACCCTCAGCATTTGGGTTGCTTTGCATGACCCGATCTCCTTCTTATGTGCTTTCTCACATTTCACAGAATAGAATCAACAAGATTTTTTTTCGTGCTGTTCTCTTAGTAGTGCTCTTACTGCTGTTAGTTTTCATTGCGTTTTCGTGGGCTTTTTTTTAAAAAAAAATTGCCTATAAACTTTATTGTACTCCACCCCAAGAGCCTCATAAAGTAGTGGAATATGGAAAGGGCTTAAACAAATAAATAGATTGCCATGGTGGCCTCCAGGAGCTGAATGAGGCCAAGGGGCAATTTGAAGGCCCGTACCAGGAGGTGAACTCCTGGGGGTGGGAAATGTCACAGCAGCAAAATTGCCCTCAAATTATCTTCCCTGGGGCACCAATGTAATCAGTTCTGCACCCTCTTGTGGCAGAAGTGGAGATTGCGTCTATGATAGCACTGGGTATGTTCACTGCACAAATGAATCCTAGAGTGGTCACTCCACCTTTACTGCTATATTCAGCCTTTCTCACTGGGACTCAAGGAGGATTACAGGAATTTGCTCAAGTAGCTGATCTACAGTTACTATGCCTGTTACCATCTTGGAGATACTTTCCCACTGCTATGAAAAGCTTGAGTGATAGAACTGGGGGGGGGGAGAGAAAGGGTCATGATGCCGGCAGAATCACATCTTGTGGAGATTACGATAGGGGGGAAAAAGCAAATCTGCGCCTTGAAGACTTGCAATCCAACAT
>NW_015196179.1:0-2799 GCF_001447785.1 Gekko japonicus | reverse complement strand
TGCTGCGGGCTCCATCTAGTCACCTCAAGTCCCTGTTCACTGCGCCAGTGGCATATCGGGTCAGGACTCGCGGCCACCAGGGGGGTCTCTGAGGGAGGACATATGGTTTTCCAGGGGATGGTGTCTCAGCGTGAAGCCCCACCTTTAAGGTCCCCTGCCCAAGGTGGCAGGGGGAAAAATCCATCCCCTGGAGACCAGTGGCCAGTACAGCGACCTCTGCAACCCACATGCACCCTGGCACCCCTACCGGATGACCACCATCCCACACAATCCAGTGGAAGGAGCACCGCTTATGGCAGACCAGTGTAGCGGTAGCTCTCCTGTTCTCCCACTCCGACTGGAAGGCTGCCTGGGGTGATGGCCCCCCTTTCCCCCCTCATGGGAAGGCCGTGGATCCTCTGGCCTTTGTGTAACCCAGGGCACTTCCAATGTAGATCTGCAAAGATGTGCACATGTGCATCAGCTCAGCCCCAGAGACAGGAGCCGGGGGCATATGCCAGATTGGGGGGGTATTGTTCCCCCCACCACAGTGTTGCTGTCCATGGGCCAAGGCTCCCACCGGAATGCTGGAGAGTGGTGGCAGCGCTGCAGACTCCAGAGGCTGAGGACAGCTCGGCCCCTTTAGCTAAGCAGCATCGAGGCTGGTGAGGAAAAGGAAGGGAGACCCCATTCGGGAACCCCCAGTCTGGAGTCTTTTGGTTTGCGAAGCAGTGCCCCAACACCTGTTTTCCCATGTCCCCAGTGTGCAGTATTCTTCCCCCCCTGCCTCCATGCTAGGCTGTGAGGACACACACTCCTACCGGGGTGCCTAGGATGGCATCAGGGATGTGCTTCATTGCGCATGTGCATAATGAGCCTGTTGCGACTGGATCTGCTGGTGAGCTGGCAGCATCTGCCGTAGTGGGGGGGTCTGTTCCCCCCACCACGGTGTCACCGTCCCCGGGCCAAGGCTCATACTGGAGTGCTGGAGACCGGCAGGAGTGGAGGCTGAGGACGGCTCAGGCCCCTTAGCTAAGCAAGCAGCGTCGGGCCTGGTGAGAGAAAGGATGGGAGACTCCATTCAGGAACGGCTGGTCAGGAGTCTTTTGATTCACAAAGCGGCGTCCCATGGCTTGTTTTCCCGCTTCCCCAGGGTGCAGTTTTTCCCCCCTCCCCCCTGCTTCCACACTCTGCTGAGAGCCCACACACCCCTCCCAGAGTGCCCGGGAGGGCATCGGGGATGCACCCCATTGCACATGCATATAATCTGCCTGGCGCACTGGGGAAAGGCAACAGAGAGCGCTTTCCTGCACATGCACATTCTCTGGCTGCTTCAGGGACATGGGACAATGGCTTTCCCCAAGAAAGGAGTTATGTGGCTCCAAGAGACTCCACGACCTGGAGGCAGGTGAGAGGGTAATGCCCTCCACCCACTTACAGACTGTCACAATATTTGAGGAGGCAGCAGAGAGGATGACGGTGTGGGGGTTCTGGTGCTTGGCAGACCAATGCCAGGCAAAATTCAAACGGAAAAAGGCCAGCTTCTTTGAGGCCCTTGAGGACTCGGAGGGCATCCTGCCAAGGTGGTAGCACCCTCCCCGGTTCGAGCTCCAGAGGGCCTTGTGGGACCAGGGCAGCCATCCCAAATGGCGGTACCAGAAACCTCACAGTAAGTATCCCCCACTCTACATGGCTGTGGCCATTGTAAGATCTGTGCCCATGTGCTCCACATCCCCATCCACAGGGTGACCCCATGAGAAGAGGGCAAGGGTGGCTTCAACCTCCAGTGAGGCGGACCCCAGATCCCCCACCACCCATGGCTAGGACCCGCAGAAACAAGGTGCATCAAGCACACTGACAGGGTACCTTGGCAGTTGCCCGGGGGGCACTGGAGACCCTGGCCGTGTGCCTGGTGTTGGTTGCCTTTGAGTGCTCAGCCATACCCCAGGCTGTGTCTCCTGATGGCCGAGCACTCAGGCCTCTGATGATGGACTGAGGATTGGCCAGGGTGTTGCCCATACATGTGTGCCAGAAGGGGCAGTACCTGCACACAGCATGTGGGTTGATGTTTGTATCCCTATAGAACCAGTGGTGGTGAGCTCTCCCCACACCTTCCCGGGGCCTGCCGACGCAGAAGGCACAGGCGCGTGGCTAGAGTGTGGTGGCCTTGTGGCCATTGCTGCGATGTGCATGGGCCTCCTGGGGTTTTCATGGTGGAGGCCTGACAGGCCATGGCCATCCTCTTGGCAGCATCTGGGGGGCTCATGTTCAGGCCTGTGGACATGCTCCTCCTGTTTTTCCACTGAATCCATCATATTCATGGTCTGGGCATGGGTGGCATGGATGCTCACCCACTGCTCTGTCTCTGCAGGTGTGAGGCCACTCTCCCTGGTGGCAGCTGGACCCTCGGGACTGCCCATCTCCTGGCGGCTGGAGGCTCTGGAGGGTGCCATGGCCAACCTGCAGGTGACAGGTGGGTATCACACAGTCCCGGGGGGATGTGTCTGGGCTGCATGCCAGCATTGTGGAGGTGCTGGCCGGCCCTGACCCCTTGTGTAGCCACTTCCTCTGGCGTGCGCTGTGTGGGTGTGTGGGTGCCTAAGATCATGAGCCATGTGGGCAATGTTAGGACAGGTGGGTGGGCTCTCAGGTGTTCCGGCGACTTACCTGCTTCCCCCTTTGTTTCTTGCTCCACAGCAGGATGCCACGACTACAGGCTGACATTCATATACCAGGGGATGTCGCACCTTAAGCAACTGCTCATCTGCATGGCCTACCAGTGGCGGGATGTTGAGGATTAACCAGGGGGCCTTGGACAGA
>NW_015196178.1:0-2819 GCF_001447785.1 Gekko japonicus | reverse complement strand
TTCCATTTCAAAAAAGGAGCCCATTTTTTTTAATTACGTATGAATCCTTAACTTGTGAGTCTATATATTGAATATCATCTGATATTTTTTTCCATAATAAAATAATCCCACAATTCTGCGTACCAGAAATGAGTTGTGGGGGAATCCTTTTCTTTCCATTTTAAAGCTATAATATTTTTTCACTACTGCGACCATTGTTATGATAAGATCTTTCTTAAGTTTAGAAACCTTTAGGGTTTCCCAGAGATGTAAAAGAATCGACTCTGGATTTAATGGAAGTGTGATTTTTGTTATATATGCGATTTCTGATATTATTTGCTCCCAATACAACTGAATTACCACCCAGTTGTGAATAAACATCCCTTTTTGGCCACATTGCTTCCAACAGTTAACAGATATTGATGAAGTATAATGAGATAGTCTGGCTGGGGTTAAATACTTTGGTATTTTCTTTCGGTACCTTGTGTTTGTGAGGTTTGTTTTTTTTTTAAATCAAAATTGTTTTTTTTTGCTGGTGCTCCCAATTAGTTTGTATCTTTTGTGGCGTTTTAAAATACCATTCGAACCCCGATTTGTGTCATTTATGGCTCACATCTAGGGTTCACAACTAAGACAAAGGCTGTGGATGATTAGATGCTAAACATTGGTACTTCATTGTTCATTCGCTTTCACTTGTACCATTGCATTCCGTGCTGAATTCTATTGTATTGTACACTTTTTCTTATGTCACATGAGTATAAAAATGGTCATTTTTAGGGTCTAATCATTCACATCTAGGGTTGCCATCTCTGAGCTGGGAAATTCCTGGGGATTTAGGGGTGGAGCCGGAGGAGGGCGGGGCTTGGGGAGAGGAGGGGTCTCAGCAGGGTACGATGCCACAGAGTTTGCCCTCCAGCCATTTTTATTATTATTATTTACAGGGGAACTGATCTCTGTAGCTGGGAGATCAGTTGTTATTCTGTTATTCCGGGAAATCTCCAGGCCCCTCTTGAAAGTTGCAAACCAAAGAGAGAGATCACGGGAAGGAAGTTGAGAAGAAGCAAACAACGGTGATGTATTATGCCAAAAAAAGTCTCCAAGGACTAGACATTTCTTTTTCCAGTATTCACTTTCCTGGAAGTAATTCAAACGCCATCGGCACCAACGCGCCATGCCTATTATATCTCGTTTCCTATCACTTTATCAAATTGGGTGGCGTTGAAATATCTTTATAATATTAATCCATTTGACAAACACTCTGTTCATATCCCATAGGAACACTCATCAGATCCAGTTGGCAACCCTAGTTCAGAAAAATTTAAGGCCCTCCTTCAGGACTTTCTTCTAATTGGTTCTCCCAGTTTAGGAGAACCTCTCTGAACTAACAGTCATGGTGACTGAGGTGAACTTCCACATTCAGAGGCAGTTGGCCTCTGAATACCAAATGCAAAAGGAAGCATCGGGGGAAGGCTTTGGCCTCTCTGCCCTGTTGCTGGCTGTCCAGAGGATCGGGTTGGCCACTGTGTGAGACAGGAGGCTGGGCTAGATGGACCCTCACTGGTCTGATCCAGCAGGGCATTTCTTATGTTCTGATCAGGGGAAGGCCTCGGCCTCTCTGCCCTGTTGTTGGCCCTCCAGAGAAACTGATTGGCCACTGTGTGAAATAGGTACAAAAATTCAAATGCACAGATATAGAATGGGAGGGACTTGGCTTGACAGCAGCACATGTGAAAGGGATCTGGGTGTTCTGGTTGATCACGAGCTAAACATGAGCCTGCAGTGCGATGTGACTGCGAAGAAAGCTAATGCAATCTTATGCTGTATCAACAGGAGCATTGTGTCCAGGTCACGGGAGGTGGTCGTTCCACTCTATTCTGCTATGGCCAGGCCTCACCTGGAGTCCTGTGTAAAGTTTTCGGCACCACATTTTAGGAAGGATGTTGACGACCTCAAGCGTGTCCAGAAGAGGGCAACCAGGATGGTGAGAGGGTTGGAATCCAAGTCTTATGAGGAAAGACTGAAAGGGTTGGGTCTGTTTAGCCTGGGAAAGAGAAGGCTTAGAGGGGTGGGGACAGGATTGCAGTCTTCAAGTATCTGAAGTGCTGTCATGTAGAAGATGGAGCAGATCTATTCTCTCTTGCTCCGGATTGCAAGTCTAGATCTAATGGGTGGAAATTACAAGGGAGTCGATACCGGCTAAATATCAGGAGAAACATCCTGTTAGAGTGGTTGAGCAGTGGAACAGACTGCCTCAGGAGGTGGTGGATGCTCCTTCGCTGGACGTTTTCAAGCGGAGGCTGAAGGACAACCACCTTTTGGGTATGTTGCAGGGCTATCTTTTGGCTATGCTCCTGCAGGGTTCAGGGGGTTGGACTAGATGACCTGCAAGGTCCCTTCCAACTCTAACATTCTATGATTCTATGACTCTGCTTAGCTTCTGAGATCTGACAAGGTCGGGCCAGCCTGAGCCCTCCAGTTCAGGTAGTTTCTCCTATAATACATCATTTATCCGCAATCTTCACAAGCCACCTCTGTGAAGTCTCAATACTGCCGGAGGACTCTTCCGCTCTTAGTTCAGCGGTCCCATCTTGCTCCTGTAGCAAGTGATGGAGTTGCGTGGGGAGCCATCCGAACAGGCTGCACTTTAAACAATGTTGTTTGGATTGCTGAAACATGACCCCTTGGTCCTTCCGGCCTCACGCAGCTGGGATAAATTACAGCAAACATCTTTCATCGCTTGCTTCGGAGTGAGCAAACCCTGTGGTGACAAGCGGTTTGTGACTGGTGGCTGAGGCCACCCGAGAATTCAGTCTGACAAAGGACCTGGAGTCAGGGCACGG
>NW_015196177.1:0-2821 GCF_001447785.1 Gekko japonicus | reverse complement strand
GCAAAGTTTAAAGTTATGAATGAGGTTTTGCTTTCAGGTGCTGTTGGCTGCAGGGCGAGATGAATAGTCAGTGTCTGTGGCCACAGCATGATCTTTGGGCCTCCCACCAGGCCAGGAGGACACCCTGGCCATGAAGGCCCTTGTGCTACGTGCTGAGGCAGACTTTGTGATGATAAGAGCAAGATGGCCCAGAGTGTGGATAGTCTGGCTGGCAAGGCCCCTTTTGTGACAAGCTGAGGTTGACCTTGCGATGATAAGAGCAAGGTGGCTCGGAGTCCATATAGTCTGGTCAGCTGTTCTGCCTCGCCATGAAGGGCGAGGCCCTGGTGTTACAAGCGGAGGCTGACCTTGTGGTGATAAGAGCAAGGTGGCCTGGAGTGCAGATGGTCCGGTTGGCTATTCTGCATCGTTCTGAAGGGCAAGGCCCTGGTGTTACAGGTGGAGGCTGACCTTGAGGTGATAAGAGCAAGGTGGCCCAGAATGCAGATAGTCTGATGGCTATTCTGCCTCACCATGAAGGGCAAGGCCCTGGTGATACAAGCGGAGGCTGAGCTTGCAATGATAAGAGTAAGGTGGCCCAGAGTGCAGATAGTCGGGTCGACTATTCTGCCTCGCTAGGCTGGTGCAATTTGGGGGCCTCCGCTAGGCATAAAGACAGCCGGTGGCCTGGGGTGCAGCTGGTTTTGTCTGCAATGTTGCTGCGCCAGAGGTGACGTAGCTAGGGGTTCCTAGGTGCTTGGACCGGGCAAGATGAAATGCCTATCAGCAGCTTAGAAATGCCATGGACAGTGGCTTGGGTCTATTCTTGCACCCTGATATACGGGTTGAGTTAACAGACCTGTATAGGAGGGACGGGGTGCATCTCTCTAACAAGGGCAATGATATATTTCTTGCAGATTTGAGGCGAGGGGTGCTGTTGCCGCTGGATCGTTTGGTGGGGGTGAAGGCCTAAGCAGAGGCTTGGCCTTTGCTATGGTGGGGTAGCGCGATCAGGAAGTTGAAAACGGTGAGCAGTACCTGGGAATTTTTATTAAGTAATTAAAGGGTCCCCAAGAACGGCTTTCGGGCCTTTGCAGCTCAAGGCCGGGAAGGGGTGATCTTCCTTAGAACAATCTGGCCTGGCCTATCTCAGCAGGCCTTGTGGCTTCTGGGGTGGTGGGCCAGGAGGTTCTCCTAAATATGCCAAGCTGCTGGTCGAAAGCTACATTGGGTGGCTCGAGATCGGGGAAGGTGCATCGCCCAGAATGAAATGAAGGTGGTCAGGAGTTTGACACCAGTCATATTCCTCAGTACATTTTAGCAGCCCCTTGCCAGTTGTTCGATTATAAATAATTAATAAAGTGGCCTTTGTTAAATCCATATTGGTGTCCGTCTCTTCATTCCGACTGTGGTGGCAAAGATGTACTGTAAAATCATAAGGCCTAAGGAAAGTACTTTACAGTGGCAACACCAATATAATGCGCTTCTTCGTCTCACCCTGTTTCCTTCTTCACAGCGAGTCACCATGACAATAACTGTTGCCTTTTGCTCCCAGATCATTCTCCAGAAATCATCCATTGTCTCATCTTTGGGACCTGGTGGAAGTAATGAAAGAAGAGCCCTGCTGAATTAGACCAATAACCCTTTGTGATGGATAGTTTCAAGTTTCGCCCTCCAGGATCCTCAGCCAATCACATTCAAATAGTAGATTGGAATGTAAAAATAAAAAAGAGAGGAATTTGGCAGTTTACTGATGGGTAAGTTAGAAGATCTGCTGGTTAGGCAGGGAGTCCCTTAGAAGCTCTTCCTGTCAAAAAGGGGAACGCCTATCTGTTCTGTGTAATAAAGTGCTGTTGCCTGCAGAACTGTTAAAAGCCTTTCTGTTTCATGTTATATGAATCAGTCCAACAAGAAACATGTTTTGTACTGTTATACTTTCATAGGCCCCAGCTCTCCTGTAACTCTGTTACCGTAATGCTGGAGAAAAGGAAACAGCCAAGCCACGCCTACCACTGAAATAAACCTGTTTCTTAGTTGTTTCATCAAGGCGAGTATGTGGTTCCTTCAAGCCTACAATTCCTTCATAATAGGCCAAGTGAATGCTGGGTGGCATCCTGAGTCCAAGCTTTGCCCTCATTGAGAACAAGTGGTCCCAAAAACCTCAATGATAAAACAAAAGTATATAGAGAAAAGACGCTTGTAGAGTGTGAAAATTAACTCCCTAGTTTCTCGGTCTGGAAACAGAATGTCTTTATACCCTTCCCATCTTACGTTCAGTTTTCCTACAATAGCCAACCCCACGCTCCCAGAAGGCCTGTGAACAAGTCATAGATGCCCAAACCTCCTGCTGTTGCTGTTCCTCACAGCAACTGTGTTCAGAAGCACACTGTCTCTGACCAAGGAAGGTCCATTTAGTAAGGATACACATGCCTGTACATTTTAAGTTCTCTGCTAATGTCCAAAGAGCCTTGTTTTGTTCCTCTTTAGGTTATTTCAAAAACACTTGACTTTGGGTAATTCTTCAATGTCATTACATTAATGCTACAATTGTTTTTAATGTTTGTTTTTGTAATTGATTAGCTTTTTATTTTAGCTAAGGTCTCCAACCTCTTGCTCATTTTGGCTGCATTTTATTGCATCTTTTCCAGTTTTATGATATCCTTCTTGAGATGGGGCGATTTCTTAAATCATTTGGTATTTTAAAGTCTGGATTACCATAGAAACATTCCATCCAAGGTAAGAATTTTTAATAGCACAATCTTGTATGGAATTACTCCAGTCTAAATCCATTATTTCAACGGGCAACTCTGCAAAGGGCTGCACACTAACAATGCAATCCTAA
>NW_015196176.1:0-2458 GCF_001447785.1 Gekko japonicus | reverse complement strand
CGCAGCAGGGGCGGCCGTGGGATCGCCGGGACGCCCGTCTCCGGCAGCCTGTGAGGCCCCCGGCCAAACTGCGCAGGGGCACACATGCGCAGTGGGCTCACCTCACTCACTCATCTGTGGCTTGCCCCCAGCATCTGATCATGCCGGGGAGCAACTGCGCGTTGGCTCGGGGGATCTGTGTGATCCCGCCACCGCACTTCCCTTTTGATGCGGCTCAAAAAAGCCGCACTTCAGCCGCACCTTTTCCCCCAGTGTGACCGGGGCCTTTATTTTATTTTCGGTTGTGTCTGAAAATGTTTGTAACTCTGATTATAAGCCGCCTTATAAGCTGCCTTGAACCTCGAGGAATGTTGGGTGAAATTTGTTTTATTTCATTTAGAAGAAGAGGTTGGATTTATACCCCGCCCTTCACTCGGAGTCTCAGAGGGGCTTACAAATTCCTTTCCCTTCCCCTCCCCACAGCAGACACCCTGTGAGGTAGGCGGGGCTGAGAGAGCTCTTTCCAGAACTGCTCCTGAGAGAACAGCTCTGAAAGAAACTATGGCTTGCCCAAGGTCATCCAGCAGCTGCAAGTGGAGGAGTGGGGAGTCAAATCAGGTTCTCCCAGATTAGAGTCTGCGCACTTAACCACGACACCAAATTTATTTATAGTCCCCCTTTCTCACTTGGACTCCAAGGCGGATGACACAGAGTGAGTCAAGCCAGTCCACCAATGGGACGTTCAGTCAACAGCGCAATAGGATTAGGGTTGTAGAACCAACCAGAAGTCTAAAAACAGAATATGAAACAAGGCCTGAGTGATAACATGACCCATTCAGTGATGCAATAGCAAAGAGAGACAGAGTCCAGTGGCACCTTAAAGACTGGCACAATTTGTGGCAGGGGAGGAGCTTTCATGAGTCACTGCTCACTTCATCAGATACAGATAGAATGTGAGTCCATCTGTCCTTATACCTCGAAGAGTGGAGTGACTTCATTTCTTCAGAGATCAACGATGCAAGAATTCCAAAGCAGGATGCGACTTTCAGCGAGTTCTACATAGTAGTATAGACCAGGGACCCTAATCATCTCCCCAAGTGACTTAGTCAGGGGTGTAGCCAGGAAAATTTGGTTGGTGGGACGTTGGGAAATCTGGGGGGTGGGGAGAGTGAGGGCGGGGGAGATCATGTCTTGTGGCCGCCAAGCCAGGCTCCCTCTCTGGTGCTTTTCACATTGTGGCCCCCTCCTCACTGAAAAATATAAAAAAAATACTGCTCCCCAGCAGCCTGACTTGTGGGGCGTGGCTCTTAATGTAGGGGGCATGGCCCCGTCCTGCCCCACTGTAGCTACGGGCCCCGGACTTAGGGAAACGTTTTCGATTGCGGGACTCTCAGTAAACAAACCGATTAATTGGGTGGGGGGAATTAAGAATACTCTAAGTAAACAAGTTCATTAATGGGGAAATTACTCAACGCTCATTTGCCCCTGGCTTTCCCCGTATTAGTGCACTCCATTTCTTTTGGGTTTCGCAGGACTTGAACTCTGTTCATTTCCCAGTCTTCCCGGCCCCCCCCCCCCCCCAATTCCTCCTCCTTCCAACTGCTGTGGGCACAGAACCACAGAAGGGTTCACTCTCTCAAAACAGGTGGGTGAAAGGTTTCCCTTGCTCAAAAGCCAGTCGAATTCGATTCTAGGGGGGGCGGTGCTCAACTCCGTTTCCAAGCCGAAGAGCCAGCGCTGTCCGAAGACGTTTCTGTGGTCACGTGGCCGGCATGACTAAACCCCACGGCACACGGAATGCTTTTACCTTCCCACCAAAGCAGTACCTATGTATCTACTTGCAATTTCTTGCTTTCGGACTGCTAGGAGAACCCTGCTATTCCAATCCTCACTGTGCACCCCCCAGAAACACACACAAAACCACACATAAACACACACACAGTGAAGAATAGTAAAAAGCCCAGTAGCACCTTTAAGACTAACAAACTTTATTGTAGCCAGTGTTCCCTCTAAGCTGAGTGAGTGCGAGCCAGCTCACAGTTCTTTAGCCTCCGGCCCACGCATTTTTGTCTCAGCTCAGGAAGGAGGGCCCCAGAGCAAACTGATTTATGCCGTAGCCAAACCTCTGGCTCACAACTTCAACGCCAGCAGCTCACAAAGTACAGTTTTTGCTCACAAGACTCCACAGCTTAGAGGGAGCACTGAATAAGCTTTGGAGAAACACAGCTCCCTTCGTCAGACGTCGCTTGCCTCTGACGAAGAGAGCTGTGTCTCTCGAAAGCTCAGGCTACGGTCAACTTTGTGTCGGTCTTAAAAGGCGCTGCTGGGCTTTTCAGCCTTTCGCAGCGACAGGCGAAGACGGCTAAACTCCTCTGGATCGATGGACAGAGAGAAGACGAACAATATCCACCCGCCCACCCCTGCCTTTTTAGCCCGGGGAGAGATTAAAAATAGCCACTGTTACATCCCCCCCACCCCC
>NW_015196175.1:0-2827 GCF_001447785.1 Gekko japonicus | reverse complement strand
TCACAACAGATTGTTCCGTTCTGCATATGAGGAGAGGAGGGAAGGAGTAAGCAAACCCAATAATAATTTGGTCATAGTGTTTTAATGAAAAAGAAAAGCAGTGTCTGAATACAGCCTGGGTGGCACTATATAAGCCAACACCTTCTTGAATAGCAAGTCTGTTAAGGGGCTATACAAGCGAAGTCCATTTGTGCATCCTTTCTGTGTCTGATGGACCAAAACCAACCAGGGGACTATCATTGAGAAGTATTATATCCTAATACTGTTTTATTTCAGCTGTTAATTTGTTGAGCAAAATTTCTTGCTTTTCTTCTCTGGCCATGTTGCTTTGTATTGAGAGATATAATAATGAAGAAATAAAGGGAGGTATTGCTCTTCCGCAAGCCAGTTTTGTGTAGTTATTAGGAGTGGTGAACTCTAATCTGGAGAACTGGGTTTGATTCCCCATTCCGCCATATGCGGCCAGCTGGGGGACCTTGGATCTGTCACAGTCCTCTCAGAGCTTTTCTCTCAAGAGCAGTTCTATCAGAGCTTTCTCAGCCCCACCTCACAGAGTGTCTGTTGTGGGGAAAGGAAGGGAAGGCGATTGTAAGCCGCTCCGAGACTCCTTTGGGTAGTGAAGGGTGGGGTATAAATCCAGTTCTTTTCCTCCTCCTCCTCCTCTTCTCTAATCCTTCAATCTAATCTGCAGTTTTCTTATTAGTAGACTCCAAGTCTGTCAATCATGTAGCCTTGCTTGTCTTACAAACTTTTCTTAGGGTGGCCAAAGGTTCATGGGATCAAAAATTCTTAATAGCACACACTTTATGGTAACATGCATAGATACAGCAATGAATTTCTTCTTTCTTAATTATCTGGCTTCTAACAAGCACCAAACAGAGAAGGGTGCTAATGCGTACAGCTGGCACCCCAAACACGAAGGAAAGCTGGCCCAATAAGGAGGACGTCACAGTGCCACTATACTATTCCTACGTATCTCTCATTACCGGGTCTGTATGGCCAGCTACAACTCCTCAACTACAACTCCAAAGATAAATTGGCTAGTGAATTTCAGAGTGCAGCACTCCACCTCACAATACAGCCAATGGCTGCGGTCACACGGAGCATTAGGCACGCTAGAGAGACGGAAGATAGGTGGATTTTCCGGGCGCGATCTCACCACCACATCTGGGAAGCGTAGAGCTCCCGTGGCGAACCCGAGGCGAACCTCCTCTATTGAGCATTAACTTATCAGCCCATTCTGCTGCCTGTTTGACATTTTCAGGAAGTTTATCTTTCACCAAAAGTCTTATTTCTGAGAGAAGATGGAAAAGGAATTGATCTAGAATCATCAGCTCCCTTAATTTTTCTTTAGAGTCAGCCTTGGCTGATGAGATCCATTTGTCAAAGGAGTCAGCTAATTGCGCGCTGAATGTTTTAAAAGACTTCTCCTTTTGTGGAGTCAGATGTTGATGATGATGATGATGATTGTATGGCATTCTGTGTAGTATAGCAAGGAAATCCAAAGATTGTCTGGCAGACTTAAGTTCTAGCTCTTTTGTTGCAAACTAGACTTGTTTTTGGGGCCGAGAGAGTTCTGAAAGAGCTGTAACTGACCCAAGGTCACCCAGCTGGCTTCATGAGGAGGACTGGGGAATCAAACCCGGTTCTCCAGATTAGAGTACTCCGCTCTTAACCACTACACCAAACTGGCTCTCTTATGTGGTTCAGATATTGTGAACAAACTGGAATTATATAGACTGGATTAATTGTTAAGCTTCTGAAATTGAAGATGGAAGTCTTCAACTAAATTTAATTCCTATACTGGTACCTTAATAAACTGAGGAAGTCTGTGTGCACCCAAAAGCTCATACTTTGAATAAACGTTTGTTGGATTTAAAGGTGCCTGACTGGACTCAAAAGTTGTTCTACTGCTTCAGACCAAAACAGTTGCCCAGCTGGATTAATAAAATAATGTTTGTGTATATCCCAGTAGCCAGGATTCTTAATAACAGCTTAATTTTGACTAAAATATCAATTACTGTGAAAGAAATAAACCTCAGTTTAAAGTGTGTGCATTTGGTCATCTGAAAAAACTGGGATTAGTAGAAGATTTCTGTTTTCAGTCTCGACACTCTGTGTGGAGAGGCTGGAGTGTACGTCTGACAACTACGCTTGTGCCCATTATCAAAAGACATTTGAACCTGACATGTGCCCAAGAATGCATGCAGCCCTTTGCAGAACAGATCTTCAGAATCAGTTTTCCTGAGGACAGCTATACCTTCCTTTGGATATAGCAGCGAAAGAATAACTCATATGTGGAAGTGCATAAAAAGATCCTGAAGGAGAAACATATTTTGAATACCTGCAACTAATGTTGCTGTTGGGTCATAGAATCATAGAATGTTAGAGTTGGAAGGGACCTTGCAGGTCATCTAGTCCAGCCCCCGGCACTCTGCAGGAGCATAGCTGAAAGATAGCCCTACATATTTACAACATACCCGAAAGATGGTCGTCCAGCCTCCCCCTGAAAACGGTCACCTACCCTCTTTTGCCATTGAATCTGTCACTCACTCATTAGAATTCATACATTGTGGTTATGAAAGAATTGATTGGGAAAGTACTCTCCTCACCCCTGAAGGGATAGGCTGATGGTCAGAAATTTCCCATTGAGGTGAGGCTCAGAACCATCCCCACTGAAAGCGGTAGGATGTTCTCTGGGTTGGTTCTGCCCCGGCAAAGAAACCTTCCATGGAACAGTATGGAGACCTCTAAAAAAAAAGGTAAATAACTGTTGTGTATTAGCTGAACTGTACACGTGGTCGGGCCGCCACGTGGCCCGACAAAC
>NW_015196174.1:0-3018 GCF_001447785.1 Gekko japonicus | reverse complement strand
AGTCTGGAGATGAGCTATAATACTGGGGGGTCCCCACATCCCACCAGGAGCCTGGCACCCCTACGAGGAGCATGTTGTTCCCAGGATCCAACCTACCATCTTGGATTTTGGAAACATGAGCAGGTATTTCTTGAAGATACTTGTGGGCCGGCTGGAACGCCAGCAAGGGCTCTGAGGAGGCGGTCCTGAGACATCAGAACTGGTGGTAAATTGCCGAGGAAACAGGCCTCACTGAACAGCTTCAAGATAAGAGCGGCCTGTGAGAAAATAGAAGAAACGACCCGGCTTATATTTGGTTACTTCAAGTTGAACTGCTGTCTGTAAATGGCAATTTTTGTTCCATGGAGCAGAAACTTGTCCATTAAAAAATAGCTGAGGAAAGGAGACGGAGCAAGTCTCCATGTCAAAAGTTAAGGCTGAAATCTGATATAAACGAGGACATTGGCAGAGCTTCTTGGCAATGGATGGATGCCGGACGAGTCACATTCAAGATTCAGAGGTTGGAAGGCTCTCTTTAAGGGCAGAGGGGTATAATGATGATTGAAGGGGGACAGGAGTAACAGATAACATGAAAAAGCAGATTACAGATGCCTTCTCTTTTGACCTGTGTCACTTTTGCTTCTCTCTTATTCAGTTCAGTGATCACAGATTCCCCTTTCCCCTGACTGGCAAGGGCTCCGGTTGGTTAGGTGACTAACCTCATAGAACCAGCCTTTTGCCACATCAGTTGGTTCTGGCAGTTGAAGGGTGAGTCACCTACACGTGCCAGGTAAGGTTGTCAGGCCAGGGCTGGCTACCCTCGGAAGTAATTAGGGGGTGGGGACTGTGACGCTGGCATCGCCCTGGCAAGCCAATGTCACTTCTGGTAAAAACTGGAAGTGATGTCATGGGATGCTCTGGGATTTACCACAACTCTATGGTTAAGAAGAAGAAGAGAAGAGATTGGATTTATACCCCACCCTTCACTACCCAAGGGACTCTCAGAGTGGCTTACAAACTCCTTTCCCTTCCCCTCCCCACCACAGACACCCTCTGAGGTAGGGGCTGAGAGAGCTCTGAAAACTGCTGTTTTTTCAAGAACAGCTGTGCCAGAACGATGGCTTGCCCAAGGTCATCCAGCAGGTGCAAGCAGAGGAGTGGGGAATCAAACCCGGTTCTCCTAGATTAGAGTCCGCGCACTTAACCACTACACCAAACTAGGTCTCATATAGCAGGAGACTTAGCAACCCTGATGCCAGGTGTTCTTGTTGCTATGACTAGAGTAACTCCTGACGTCGCATCAGAGATGGCAAGTGTTGGCAGCGCATGGTAATTGCTTCAAAACAGGCGAGGGAGTCGCTGTTCCAGGGCTGTGCAAGAGAGTTGCCTTCCTCTCCCCACAACAGACACCCCGGGGGCAGATGGGGCTGAGAGAGCTCTCTTGAGAACTGCCCTTGAGAGAACAGCTCTGAGAGAACTTGTGACTGACCCAAAGTCACACCAGCGGTGGCATGTGGAGCAGTGGGGAATCAAACCCGGTTCTCCCAGATTAGAGTCTGTGCTCTTAACCACTACACCAAACTGCCTCCTTGCTGGATCATACCAGTAGTCCATCTAGCCTAGCAAACTCATCCACACAACAGCCAGCCAGTTCCCCTGGGGGTCTAACAAACGGGGCACAGAGGCCAAGGTTTTCCCTGGATGTTACCTTCTAGCAGTGGCTTTCAGAGGATTACTGCCTCTGAATATAGAGGTTCCCTTTACTCACCATAGCTAGTCATGGATCTTTCTTCCATTAACCTGTTGGACTCATTTTTAAATCCATGTATCCTTATAGCCATCATTACCTCTGCTGGCAGTGAATTAGGGCTGCCAGATCCATGCTCAGAAACTCCTGGAGCTTTGGGGATGGAGCCTGTGGAGGATAGGGACCTCAGTGAGGTAGAATGCCACAGCAGAGGTGTCAAACATAAGGCCCGGGGGCCAGAATTGGCCCATCCAGGGTTCTTATGTGACCCACAAGCAACTGATGCAAGGGAAAGAACAGAAGACTGCTCAGGGAGGGGAGGGGATGAAGTGGATACAAGCTGTCAGGTCACTTGTATCAGCCCTTGTGTTCAGGTCACTTGCACTTTGTAACGAGGCTTTCATTGGGCCCTTCTAGAACTGCCTTTCTAATAAATACATGCATTTTTGTATATAATAAGTTAACACTAGGTTCTTAACTTCATCAGGCTTCTTTCTTACCCTTCGACTTTCCACCGCCCACCAGTTTCCAGCACACTGCCCTTCCAAAATAAAAAAAAGTAGCAAAGGTAATGATAGTTTCAATAAGAAGTTGATATTTTTTGTTGGAGCAAAATGGGTGCAAATTGTGGGTTTTTTTTAAGGCCTCCATGCTGGCCAAACAATAATGCCTTCTGGGCAGACACATCAAAGCAATTTTTTTGAGCATTATCCTGCCATCTGTCTGCAAAATTATGTCCACATAATAAGGTCAAAAATCCAGGTTGCAGGGGAATCCAGCTGCAGAGAGGAATAATGGATTCTGGAGCACATTCCTTCGTTGAATGCAGCCGCCGACGAATTTTCGGCCTCTCCTGGGGTTCTGTTCGGTTGTAAGGCTGCCATATAGAAAAAAGATAGGCAATTGTCATTGTCGCTCAGTAATTTTGCTCGACTTAGAATTAGAGCACAGAACAAATAAAATACAACAAGCCAAACTTGGCCACTTCCTCCCGCAGGAGGTCATCTGCCGAGGCTGCAGGCAATCATAATGGATGGGTCTATCAACAGGGTTAGACATTTCTGTGACAGTTAATGACATTTATTATTTATTTACCTACAGCTCTACTCTAGGCGAGTCTGGTAACGGGTAGCAAATCATCCCTCCCCCTTCCCCATTTTAATCATTGGGGGGCTATGCCACCCTAAGTGGGGATCAAATTTGATACCTCGGTTTAAGAGGAATCGAGATCGGTGTCTCTCCCGCTGCACTGTCGATGGCCCGTACAAGCATTAACTAATGACTCTCCAACT
>NW_015196173.1:0-2821 GCF_001447785.1 Gekko japonicus | reverse complement strand
CCGTCTTCTTACCCTGCTGAGCCACGAATCCCTAAGCTCTCCTTGTTCCCTGTTGTCTTAGACACTACTCAGACTGTTCTCTGGCAGTTTGGTGAGATGTATTGCCTTCGTTTAGGTCATAAATATTTTGTCTGTTTGGAGCGGGGGAGCAACAGAGTCTGCTTCTCAGAGCATGTGCACACCTCTTCCACCCTCCCAGACCCTTTTCAAGCTGTCTTTGTATTCCATTTTGGTAGCTGGTTGCTAATAGTTTTTTTCTGTCATTTCAGACAGACCCATTTTAGTAAACGGCTGATTGCAGAATTTATTAACCATTCATAAAAACTCACTTGTGTTGGGTTAGCAAAGCATGGTTGAGCTTCTTTTGAGGTAAACTGCTTTATTTCAGTTTTCAACCCCATCCTTGTGCTTCTGAATCTCTATGGTGTGCTGTTTAAAATGTCCATTCAGCTTCCTATAATGCCACTTTCCCCCCTGCCATTTTTCATCACACAATATTCCTCAGATTGTTTTTAATATTCTAAGGTGAGTGCTATAGTGCTAAAACACTACAGCACTGAAGTGCTACAGTGGTTTAGTGCTATGGTGCTCACCTTAGAAAAAAAAATTAAGTCCAAGGAAGATCACGTGGTGAAAAAGGGCAGGGACAAAAGTGGCATTGTTTGACATGAACATAGCACTTCACAGAAAGCTCATTAACAGAAGGGAATTTGCTGCACAAACCTCCTGTCCCTGTATTGCTTTACTCAAAATCGGGCCAACAACAAATAACATCTGGTTGAGAATAGTAAGGTGAAAAGGACACCAGTCTTTGCTTAAAATGTTTTAGTTATTTTAGTTTGCATTTAATTCTCATTGGAACAAGAAAAAGGTCTGATTAGATTATGAAAGCCCAACTAAACTCAAATATAACATGTGACCAGCACTCATCTTTCAAATAGTGGGAGGGTTCCCAAGCACATGTGTTGTGGCAGGACAGGGCACAATTTGTCATTGCATGGTTTCACAGGCAGAAAAGGGGCAGGCTATTTGTCTGACTGCTGGCTCCCTGTGTCACAACAGTGTAAGGATCTAAACTGGGGGGGGGACTTTTTGAGCCTGTGAGCACCCTTGGAATTCTGACACAGGCACAACCATAAAATGTCTGCTCCAGAAGGTGAAGCCAACCACAAAATGTTAGGTGGTAAGGGCATGCAGGTCAGTTTGGCTGGAGATCCTGGAGAATTTTTGTCATTTTCTGGGTGTGGAACAGCAGTCATTGGTGATGGGGGGGGTATTTGTGAATTTCCTGCATTGTGCTATGATTCTGTGATTCTGTAACTCTATAGTAACTCTTCAGTATGCCTTTCAAAATGAACATATTGTTAAAAAATATTTTCTTGCGTAAAACAGCTTACCTTCAGTGACATAGTGAACATTCTTGTTATGTGGTGGCAGCTGATGCTGAAGCAGGTTTTTTAAAAAAATCTGCACAGCCAATCAGAAGCCCTGCAGGAGAAAAGCTCCACCTGGCTTGTCCCACTTCCTAAAAACACTTGGAAGGTGCCAGGAAAGGGGTTGGCAGGCACCATGGCCCCCATAGCTACCACACTGGGAACTTTGGTCTAAACAGTGTAATCCTAAACCCAGTTACACTTTTCTAAAACCACTGAAGTCAATTAGTTTAGAAGACTGTAATGCTGGTTGTGACTGTAGCAGAAAAGACTATCTGATCTAACTAACCAGTATAACACTCTATATACCACTGGTGGCGAACCTATGGCATGGGTGCCAGAGGTAGCACTCAGAGCCCTCTCTGTGGGCATGTATGCCCTCACCCCAGCCAGGCACAGACCATCATTAAAGTGTCAAATTCTCTGCCAAATAATTTTAAGTAAATGAAAGCATTTGGGATTGCTTCCCTTACTTTGTTTGGATCACCTTAAATTAATGTATGAGTTGTTTTTTCTAAAGTAAAACCTCAGCATTCAGGTTAAATTGCCATGTTGGAACTTTACAATCAATAAGTGGGTTTTTGATCACCGTTTGGGCATTCAGTCTCTAAAAGGTTCGCCATCACAGCTATATACCATCTATGCACCAACACTCAGTCTAGATCACAGTATGCCACAATCGGAGAGACAGTGCATAATCTGGCAGTGCCAGGAGAGCAAAAAGGTCCAGATAGTACCAGTAGGTGAGCCAAACAGCATGCTAAATCTCCCAATCAATATACCATCTGCCCTGGCAAGGAACTCCTGCTGACACCATGCCAGCACTTTAAAAGATGTATATGGAATCTTTGGCTTCTGTACTCAAATTATATCTGCAGCAACATAGGACCTGAAATTGTTGTTGCTCAGTTGCACAGTCGAGTCCGACTCTTCGCGACCCCATGGACAAGATCTCACCAGGCCCTCCTGTTTTCCGCCGTCCTCTATAGTTTGCTCAATTTCATGTTCGTTGCATCTATGACTCTGGGGAATTTCAGACAGGCGATAGATTCCGGAAGGGAACCGGTTCTCAAACGGGTTCTGGTCTGTCATTTCATACAGAACCCATTTGAGAACCAGTTCGCTTCCAGAATCTATTTGCCATTTCATATACAGATGCTTCAGTCCCGTTTAGGAACCGGGACTGAAGCGTTTTACCTGTCATCCACTTCCAAGTAGTCTCCAGTGCCCTCTCCCGGTTCCGATAGGCTTTTTCCCACCTTTTTTCACCCGTGTGGGCGATCTCCGGCTGTTGTTGTTTTTTTTTTTGAACGTTCGATTTATAGCGCTATAGCGCTATAACGGAATAACGGTATAACAGAATAGCATGATATCAATCCCATTGGAAT
>NW_015196172.1:0-2964 GCF_001447785.1 Gekko japonicus | reverse complement strand
TCGATATTCTCATCCAGCCCTCTCAGTTTCAAGTTGTTCTGACGCAAAGATAAGTCTAGCTTCATTGTTTTTTCCGCAAGAATTTCTTCAGCTTGTTGCATTTGCTGTATGCTATTTTGGTTGGTGATGCTATTTTGGATCGCCATTTCAGCAATTTGGTTAGTTTTAGTTATGTTTTTTTCAGCGGTTTCCACTCGATCATAGAGAGGTTTAAACATAGAGTTCACATGAGTGAAAAAGCTTTGTTCCATTGTCATTAGCGCCTCTTTTAGATCGGCAGCAGTTATGGGCGCGATTTTGTCAGTCTCGGAACTAGCGGCCGCCATTTTGTGCGGCGATTGTCCTTCAGGGCCCAAAGATTTATCGCGTTCCTGGGATTCTGACCTGTTCTTGTCCTTTTTTTGTTTTTTCACCATGGGTTGTGTGGTTTTCGAGGATTCCTTTTCCATGTAGATGAGGGTTGTTCGTTGCCGTTAAGATTGATTTCGGGGTTTGGCGGGCTTCGGGTTCGGCGGAGCCAAGGGTTTAGGCAGCCATTTCCCTTGGTCCCGCCCCGGAAGTCCCGTAGGAATATTCTCATCTTTCCACTTTCTTGCGAAAACGATTCTTGCCGCAGTTAAGATTTGCATTAAGAGGTAAATTTCACTATTTGAAAATATCTCCGGTATCATATTTAACAAAAAATATTCTGGCAACAAAGGTATCCTTTTATCCAAAATTTCATCTATCATTTCTTTCACTATTAACCGATATCTTTTAGTCTGACCACATGTCCACCATAGATGAAAAAAAGTACCAATACAATATTTACATTTCCAACATTCCTTTCCTAACTTATCGTTAATTTTATTTAGCATGACTGGCGAAATGTGCCATCTATAAGCCATCTTTACTACATTTTCCTTTAGTGCGCTTGATCTTAGAAATTTTATATTCCTAATCCATACTTTGTTCCACTGTTCAGGATTAATATTCCTCCCTATGTCTTTTACCCATGCAAGCATTGCTGGTTTCAGATGATCATCTTTCATTCTCCAACTGATGGAAGTGTTTAATGTAGCGGTTAAGAGTGGTGGACTTTAATCTAGAGAACCGGGTTTGATTCCCCACTCTTCCACATGCAGCCAGCTGGGTGACCTTTGGTCAGTCACAGTTCTCTCAGAGCTGTTCTCTTAAGAGCAGTTCTCTCAGAGCTCTCTGAGCCCCACCTACCTCACAGGGCATCTGTTGTGAGGAAAGGAAGGGAAGGAGATTGTAAGCCACTCTGAGTGAAGGGCAGGGTATAAATCCAACTCTTCTTCTCATCCTCCTTCGGAGCTCAAAAGCTTACATGCAGTTCTTGTTATTTTGGTTGGTTCTCACTGGCATTACGGGGCTTTTGTCTTCAGATTTTGCTTTGGACCAACACAGCTACTGGCAGCCTGAAGATGGTTACCCTTTCACGCTTCACTCGTGAGAGTTGTATTTTCTTTTTTAGAAATATATGTGTGTGTTTGTGTGCTTGCCTGGAAGTTGTGGTTGACTTCTGGCGACCCCTACTGGGGGGTTGGATGTTTTTCAGAGAGGTGGCTTTTGCTTGCCTGCCTCTGTGTCCTGCCTCTGGTATTCCTTGGAGGTCACCCTTCCAAGTACTTGCCAGAGTCAGCCCTGCTTAGCTTCCGAGATCTGACAAGATCGGGCTTGCCTGAGCGATCCAGGTCAGGGCCACCTGTGAGAGTTTTCAATGCCATTTGGCTGGCATTGGTAGGAAACTCCTGGGATGTAGCAAGACAACTCGGCCTTCCTCAGACCATATGCTAAAGTGATATACCTGCTGCTTCCCCCCATAGACATCCTGAAGAGTCTGGGATTTGTGGGGTGAAAGCAAATTGAGAAGCAGCTGGGTGGTCTTATCAAAGCTGCCAAGAGTTTCTCTAGAATCTTATTTAACGGTAATGGTGATGGGATAAGGCAGGCATGTCCCTTCTCAAAGACACTCATTCCTTCACCCGTCCCTGAGATCTGGCTGGTGGGGGTATGTCTGCTGGCCCCAAATTCCTGCAACAGTCTCTACAGTGTGCACCTTGGAGCTTCTGTGCCCACACGGAATGAATGGATTGGAATTATGATCTTTTTAAAAAGGGGGACTGCACGGAACTAGCCAGGGCATGGCAACTCTTAAAAGCACCATGGTGAGGATAACCAGCATCAGTTTTATACAAGTTGTTTGCTCTGGCTTAGATGCTAATGGGAAGGGCTCCTTTCCCCCCCATTTCCTCACAGTATTGTGGAGCTTTTGTGCACCACCCAGGTTTTCCTTGTCTTTTCTGTGATCTTTCCCAAACCTGCTTTGCTGTGATGTTTTCGGAAAGATTGTAGCAAAGCTGGGATGGCTGTTGTGTGGACAGGAAACTCTGGGTTTCCCTGGTCCTGCCCACATTGGCACATTTTCTCTTCCCCAGTCATCACCGTGGCCATTTTTGAGAGTTTTTAAAAATGGGTAATTCACAAAGCCCCAGGGGTCATTTCCTGCAGGAGCACGCAGGAGCGGAGCTCCGGCAGTTAAGAGCCCAGGGGGTGGGCACATGCAACAAGCCCCACCCCCTGCTCCCAGAAGCCCTCATTCAGAGCAAGAAGCAGCCAGGTAAATTGCAGAGCTCCCCCCCCCAGCCCAAAACAGTCCAGTGGCAACTTTAAGATCAAGTTTTATTCAGGTACTTCCACGCTCTCCCTCCTCTGCGAGGACAGATCGGCACGTCCCCCGCCCCCCAATAGCTAGCAATCCAAAACAGTCCAGTGGAGCCTGAGCGGTGGGTGTTGCCTTCTGACACACTTCCAGTGATGTCAGGGGGTGTGGTATATGCAAATAAGTTATGCTCATGAGTTGTGCTAATGAGCTCCTGCACCTCTTTCTCCACGAAATGACCCCTGCATAGCCCTATAACAATACATGGGTAATTGGTGGTGGAAAGTGCCATCCAGTTG
>NW_015196171.1:0-2821 GCF_001447785.1 Gekko japonicus | reverse complement strand
GCTCTTAAGTTTGTGCCCCTGGCTAGAAATGATAAATAGTTAAGGGGGGGGGGAATACCACAGAATTCACTCCAAAAGTGGTTGCCAGTAATAATCAGATTGTCTGGTCAGTGAATTAAATAAAGGCCAGACAGAAATTCCCCCTTTCCCCCTAATGTTTTTCCTATAAATAATTATTAATCAATAATAGCAATCACAAGAGTTATTTACAATTTGGTTGGATGGTTCTATAGCTAACAACAATTCTTATTCGGTAAACAATTATCTCAAAAAATTCAGCTATTCAATTAATTCATTAATCAGCTCCTAACTAACTAATCTCATTACATTCACTAACACTTTTCTTTTCTTTTTTTATAATTTTTTATTGGCATATAACATACAAAATACCTCCACCACAGTAAAAGCCTAACCCCCCCATTTCTCCCTATCTAGAAATTGATCCTGTGACACGTCATTAATTAACAAAAAATTCGAAATATGGCTACTACAATATAATTAACATAGCATATTTTTTAGTTTGGTTTAGTTTATATCTTCTTATCAATCCAGTCATATACCTTTGACCACATGGTTAGAAATGCTGAATTAGTTCTCCCTTGGAGTTTCTGTGTTAAGTTGTCCATTTCTATTATTTCAATTATTTTATTTATAAAATTCAGCCTATCTGGGAGTTCATTTTTTTCCCAGTAACTAGCGAGTAGAATTCTGGCTGCCGTCAGGAGATTTATCATAACATGCTTATCTTTTATTTCCCAGCTGTCCGGTAGAATGTTTAATAGAAATACTTCGGGCTCTAATGGAATTTGGATTTGTGTTGCCTGGGTAATCACCTGATGCACCATTTTCCAATAACTCTTTACCCTGTCGCACGTCCACCAGACATGATAGAACGAGCCAATTTGGGTTTTACATTTCCAGCATGAATTGTTAAGACCAGGATAGAGTTTGGCCAACCTGGCCGGTGCTAAATACCATCTGTAGCATATTTTAAATACATTCTCCTTTAACGAGGCTGCCTTTAGTTGTCTCACATTCTTCCATATGCCTTCCCATTTCTTTTGGTCAATTATCTTCCCAATGTTAGCGTTCCATTTTGTTAGCGGTGTTTCTTTATTCTTATCTTGTGGCCTATTTTTTAATAGAAAGGAGTATATTTTACCTATCATTTTTAAATCTGGACCCAGTAGTATTTTGTCTAGTTCGGTAAAAATTTTACTAATCCCTAGTTGTTTATCTTTATTGTACTTGGATGTTAATTGGTTTGTTTCCCACCAGGTTAAATTAATCTGGTTCGATTGTAAAATTTCTTGGGGTTTTAATTCATTGTTCTTATTTAAAAAGACATCATAGCTTAAGGTACGGGTTTCTGTCATCAGCGTTGGTAAGGAGATTGCCTCCAAAGGGGCTACCCATCTAGGTATATTATCGTAATGAGCTGTAGCTATTTCTCTCCATACTTTTAAAAGGCTGTTCCTTATTCGATGTTGCCGGAAATATGAGTGTGACTTCACCGTTTTCTCACTTAGAAAGAAATGCCACCCTGCCATTAAGTCGTGCCCTTCAAGACATAATATCCTTTGATTTTTAATCAGCACCCATTCACGGAGCCACGTCATTGCTGCCGCTTGGTAGTAGAAGCGCCATATCGGAACCGCCAAACCCCTCTTTTTATTTTTTTCTTGTAAGTAATACGATTTTATTCTGGGTTTTTTACCCCCCCAAATAAAATTTAGGGTTAACTTGTCTAACTTCTTGACAAAGGTGTTGTTGTTAAGTAATGGTATACTTTGGAAAAGAAAGAGTACTTTGGGTAAAATGGCCATTTTGATTGTTGCCACCCTACCCATAAGTGACAGTTGTAACTTGGACCAGTTTTCTAAGTCCTTTTGTATTTGAGTCAGAAGGTTGTCATAGTTGCCCTGTATCAGTGAACTAGTTCTGTTGGTGATATTTATCCCTAAATATTTGATATTTTTTTCTACAGTAAAATCCGTTAATTCCTGCAGTCTTTGATCTATAGCTGGGCCGCAATTTTTTGTCAATATTTTTGTTTTTGATTTATTTACTTTAAACCCCGCTAGTTGACCAAACTCCTGGATCACCTCTAACAGTGATGGAATCGATTAAACTGGGTCTAAGATGGTAATTGCAATATCGTCTGCGTAGGCCTGAATTTTATACTCTTGGTTCTTGATTTTTATTCCCTGTATTTGATTGTCTTTGCGGATCATTTCGCATAGGCCTTCCAATGTCAGGATAAATAAAAGCGGAGATAGAGGGCACCCTTGTCGAGTACCCTTACCGATATCTATTCCTGTAGTTAGATCCGCATTAATTATTAGCCTTGCTTCTTGTTTTTGATATATTGTTTCTATTATATTGTTGAAATTTGATCTGCAGTCTATTTCTTTCAGGTTTTGGATCATGTAATCCCAGTTGATGTTGTCAAACGCCTTTTTGGCGTCTATGAATATTACCGCTAACTGCTTACTACTCACAATACTCCAAGATGTTTAGAATAGTTCTGATGTTATGTTTTAATTGTCGGTTAGGTAGAAATCCTGCCTGGTCAGGGTGTATAAGTTGGACTAACACCTTCCTCATGCGTTGGGCCATTATGTTAGCATAGATCTTATAGTCCACATTAAGCAGCGAAATAGGATGATAGTTCTTGATTTCTTTTTCATCAGTGCCCTTTTTGTGTATAAGTGAGATTAATGCTGATTTCCAAGATTCTGGGATTACCTTTTTTTCCGGTATGTCAGTTGCAATCTGTTTATATACTGGGGTAAGCTCCTCTTCAAAAGTTACATAAAAT
>NW_015196170.1:0-7986 GCF_001447785.1 Gekko japonicus | reverse complement strand
GAGCAACGTCAGCTTGAGAGCCCCCAGCTGGGGCTGTCTGATAGCCAACGCAGTAGAGTTTCCCTCCCCCTCCAACACAGTTCAATTCTGGGTATCAGCTTTGGTGTGCATGCACATTTCTTCGTGCACACTTCTCCTACTCAGGGTTAAACTTTGTTGGTCTTAAAGGTGCCACTGGCTGGACTCAAACTTTGTCCCAAAAGCAGTGGGAGTTCCAGGGTTGGTTTACACCTCTGCCTTTAAGGTCACTGGGATCTATAGAAACCAGCAAGGGAACTTTGGACAAAACAGAACAAACACTTGTGACTGGCTTGTTCCAGCAGGTCAAGCAGATACAGAGTGGAAGCTAGTAAGAAAATAATTGGCACCCCCTAGATCTGGGTGAGGATAATTGCAGGGGGTTGGTGGAGGTGCTTCTGGTGCTGGTGAATGGAAAGGGATGGATGCAGGATGGATTTGGGGGTGGGGGAATCAGGGAGAAGAAGTTGGGGAGGGAATTTAAGGCTGCAGTCCTCCTGTGCATATTTGTACATCATAGTCACACTTTGAGGAAACAAGGATGGGATCCCGCTAACTAGAGCAAGGCCAAAGTATAGGGAATGTGCTTGATTTTTTAAAAAAATAAAAAATCTTACACTGTGGAGCAGGAGTGGAGGGGAGAGCTGGATGTCAGTTTCCAGGGTCTAGAGTTGCTTTCTAAAGTTAGTGCAGATGCAGGACTCTGATCACCTGCCAGGGCAAGTGCTTCCTTTCGGAAAAGAGATACTTTTGGGGAAGAAGACAATGCTGCTAAGAAACACACCTGTGGGTGCCCATGAGTGCCGGTTGCAAAAAACAATATATACCTATTACCTGTAATCATCATCTCCATTCCCAAAGCAAGCCAGTGAGACAGAAAGAGGGAGAGCTTGCAGAGTACTATCAGCTAGATTTTGTCTCTTCTCATTTAATGTTGCCATGTGCTAGATGGTTGTGAATTGAAAGCATTTGGGTTTCTTTGCACCATACCTTATTGCAGAGTGCACTGTGTAAATAAATTAAGTAAAATATGTTTTTAATAATCCTGCCATCTTAATGTTTCTTATCTAAGGAACAATTATTATTCTATACATGGATGGTAGCAGCAAGCCGATATTTTGTTTTGCTCGGAGTCAGGTGGGGGGACCCAGGGGGAATCTTCCGGGGCCCACGGTGGCTCTGGGCAGCCCTCCTGAAGAAAGTCGTTTTCTTTTTCCAGGTCAGTGCCTGCCCATATTGGAGAGAGGTGCTTTCTTTTTCCCTGATAAACACTTGCGCCTGCTGAGGAGAGTCATTCCCCCCCCCATGAGATATGAATCTACATCTGAGTATGAAGGCAGCCATTTTTTCCCCTCATGTAACCTGTGCTCCTTTGCAAGGTAGACTATGCTGAAATAAACAGAAATAAAGTAAAGCTCAAGTGCTGTACTGAAGCTGTTTTGCAACAACTGTCTGGTTGAACTATTCAATGTCTGCAAACAGATCTCACGGGATGTACAGATGCCAGCAATGGAATTGCCTTTTCCCTAACATGGGCCCTTTCCTACTTTTTTTCTGGCAATGCCTTTTCCTATGGAAGGGAGGCATTTTCTTTTCCCTGCCAAATGCCTGCCCATAATGGAAGAAGAGAAGAAGACATTGGATTTATACCCTGCCCTTCACTACCCAAAGGTGTCTCAGAGCGGCTTACAAACTCCTTTCCCTTCTCCTCCCCACAACAGACACCCTGTGAGGTAGGTGGGGCTGAGAGAGCTCTGACAGAAACTGCTCTTTTTCAAGAACAGCTCTTATCAGAACTACAGCTTGCCCAAGGTCATCCAGCCAGGTGCAAGTGGAGGAGTGGGGAATCAAACCCGGTTCTCCCAGATTAGAGTCAGCGCACTTAACCACTACACCAAACTGGAGAGAGGCATTTTATTTTCCCTGACAAATGTCTGCTCCCACTGGAGAGACATGCTTTTGTTTCCTTTACATAAGTATGCTCCTACATGAGAGAATCATTTCCTTCTTCCCTGCTAAACGCCTACTCTCACTGGAGAGATTTGCTTTCTTTTTTCCTGACAAATGCCTGATTTCCTCCCCTGACTCCACTCCTCTCCTAAAAAAAGGTAAAGGTAAAGGTCTCCCTTGCTCGAAAGCCAGTCGAGTCCGACTCTAGGGTTGCGGTGCTCATCTCCGTTTTTTCAAAGCCGAAGAGCCAGCGCTGTCCGAAGACGTTTCCGTGGTCATGTGGCCGGCATGACTAAACACCAAGGCGCACGGAACGCTGTTACCTTCCCACTGAAGTGGTACCTATTTATCTACTTGCAATTTCTTGCTTTCGAACTGCTAGGTTGGCAGGAGCTGGAACTAGAGACGGGAGCTCACTCCGTCACACGGCACACTCGGGTCCCAAACTGCTGAACTACCAACCTTCCACAGCCTGCAGTTTAGCGTCTTAACCACTGGAGCCACCGCAGCTCCTCTCCTACTTGTACTCGTATGGATCCTGGGGGGAGATCTCACCAACCCCAAACCTTCTCTTCCAGCCAGTGCTTTGCTTGTGCCGTGTAGGAGCCTGTTGAAGGGGGGGGGGGATTTTCGGAGAAAGAGAAGGGAACCAAGCCCAGCCAGGGGGAGGGGGAGGCCAGCGCCTGGGAACTGAACGGCCACACCTGATTTCCCATCTCCAGCGGTCAGACCCACTGCTGGTTGCCCAACGACTCCTTTGGTTTGGATCCTTCATTGGCAAACACCCACCCCGACAGCTGAGGCAGGCCAAGGGAGCTGAAAGGGTGCAGAACCCAAAACCAACCTGTCCATCAAACTGGGGCAAACTTGGAGCGAAAATCCACAAAGGTACGGGCCGGTCATTCTCCTGGACGGCTTCTTTCTGTCCCCTGCACTAGCAGGGTGCTCTGACCTCTCCGTCATGATGCTCCTTGCCTGCCAGGCATTCCAGACGCCCTAGCTGGCTGTGCCCACTGGGTTGAAAATGCCGCTGGAGGCGAATGTAGGGGAACTTCTCTGCAAAAAGTTCCCAGACCCAAGCTCCAATCTGGGGTGGGGTGTAGGCTTGCCAGGCACTTCCATGCCAGAGAGAGTGAGAGAGCCACAGACAGAAGTTCCTTCTAAGTTGTTTATTATATTCCAAACAGACATCAAGTAAAATAGACTATTGAAATAAGAAAGTCCCCAGTGTACACACAGACAAGAAGGAATATATTCTGTCTACTGATACCAAGGCCCCTGGGCAGTGATGAGCAGCCCCGAGCCTCGATAATCCAGAGGTATATACCTGTCTTGGACGAATAGCTGGTATTGGATTGACTGACGCAGTTGACACACAAGAATACCATGGATGTGATGCGAGCCCGACCAGAACTGACTAGAACTGACCCAATATATTCACCCACAATCCCTTCTCTTAGCTCTGTCTCTGGGGTCAGGAAGCCCTCAGAAAGTCAAGGAAAGCCAAGGAAGCTAGTTCCAGATACCATATCCATTTTGTTTCTGATAGTGCCATCACTAACTTCTGGAATGTATAAACGTCCTCTAAGGTAAAAGTCAAGTACCATGCAAGCCTGGAGGCCACAGCACTCAGCCGTGTCCTGAATCCTCCTGGAAAACACAGCCAAAGATTCAAAGGCTAATTAAAACAGAAATTAAAGTAACATAGGTGTGCCAAAGGTTTAGCAGAGGTTTTTAACAGAGGGCTCAGCAGAGGGCTGAGGCTCAATCCAGCCCTGATTCCCCAACAGCGGGCCTGGGGCGGATCTCTTAGGAAGGCTCACAAAGCTTCTCGAGTCAGTTTGGGTCGATTTCTGGAGAGGTGCATCGTGTCTAGAACTGCTCCGGGTTGTTGCTCAAATGGAGGCCGGAGGCTGCGCAGATTGGGTCCTCTGGATCCTTTGGGGCCTTCTCCTCAGTGCCTTCATCGCCCTTGCCCTCCTTTTTGGTTGCTGTTGGGGCACGGAGAGCCCAAATGGAGGCAGGCGCTTCAAGGTGGCCCAAGACTTTGGCCGCTTGCTAAAAGCAAGTGGGAAAACCTTCCCCTTGTTTGGCTTCCGTGGACAGTTAAGTTCAACTTTGAGCACCTGCGGAACTGCAGTTGAGAGGTTCAGTGAGCTCAGACATCTCCTTGCCCAATGGCATGGAAAGAGATGTCGGAGGAAGGGGTCCAAGTGATCCCAAACACTAGTCCAAGAATGATCCTGGTGGGGACAGCTGGACACGGCATGGAAGCAGAGATGAACTTGAATCATACTGGTCATCACCAGAACGATCCCCACATAATCATGATCATGCACCTGAATCCAGACAGGATATCAGATGACCAGCATATCAGACCAGTATACAGCTTTAGTATACAGTACACAGCTTCCAAAAGACAATTCTCTGGCAAACCGTTCTGTTACTATAGCACAGCAGTATGTATAAGTGCAAAGGACACACAATGTAGAACTTTGGGGATATATGCTGTTGAGTGGAGCAATGAAATACTTAAATTTGCATATTGGGAGGAGTGTGTGTGTAATGTAGTGGAAATCGCTTACATGAATCGCCTCATTCACTCCCCATGTAAAGCTTGAGCCGGACGAAGGCTCCCTTGAACTGCATTGTCATTGGTCGCCCTCTAATAGCGACCAATCAGGAACTGTACAAGCTCCAGAGAGGGAAAGACTCTCATTGGTCTTTAACTACACAATCTTATTGGTTGTTATCTGTAAATAGGCGTGGCTGTTAGCCCGGGAATGTTTAAAAGGAGCCTAGCTTAATCTGTTCTGGTTATGAATGCGTTTAAGTGCTTGTTCGTTACTTCAATAAAGCTGAATCACTTTGCTGAAATCACTCTCTGGGTCTTTGTTAGCGCAATCTAACAGTGTGTAGTGAGTGACTGGAAAAAAACACACAACAACTTGGGTAGGGGGTGGAGAAAAGAGAGGCCTAGTCGTTTTGTCTCTCCGAGGACTGGATTGCTGAAAGGCCTCAGCTAAAGAGGCTTTTGTCTGGTGCAGGCCCTCCCTTGATGGACAGCACTTCTTCTGGAGGAGGCCAGCCCCCAGACCATCTGTCTTTGAACTGAAGCCGACTTCTTCTCTTGCATGGTGAGGAGAGAGGCCCTCAGAACTTCCCTTCCCACTGGAGGCCTGCTTCTGAGGGACTGCGGCCAGACCAGCTCCAACAAGAGGACAGTACTTCTGGAACACTGATGACTGGACCTTTGGTTTGGGAAGGGAAAGGAGTTTGCGGGTGGTGAGTTACAATATCCTATGTGCAGAACTGTATTTTCCTTGTTGTAATAAATAGTTGCCTTGTTTAAGCCAAGGTGTGTGAGTGGGAGGGGGGGCTTTAAGAAAGGAGGCCCTAAGCCCTGAATTTGCCCTTATCTCCAATGCCTGGGTTACACAATGTGTCTAAAGCCCTTCCTCACTGCTGCCTACCGCTCCCTAAACCACAGAAGATGCATCACACAGACCCACAAAAAGCATTTTTGTTAGCTAAGAGCATATTAGTTTGCCTAAACTCGTTTGCAGAGATAGGAAATAACAAAAATTTTTTTTTTTTAAAAAAGAACAAATCTGTGAGAGGAAGGAAGAGGGAGAAGGCAAGAGGGATTTCACAAGAGTGACCAGGAGCTGTGCTAGTGCTCATCAGAGTCAAACAGAGCAAGATAAGTCGTGACCAGTGTTCCCTCTAAGCTGAGTTAGTGTGAGCTAGCTCACAGTTTTTTTAGCCTCCAGCTCACACATTTTTGTCTTAGCTCAGGAAGGATGGCTCCAGAGCAAACTAATTTATGCAGTAGCCAAAACTCTCACTCACAACTTTAATGCCAGTAGCTCACAAAGTAAAATTTTTGCTCACAAAACTCCCCAGTTTAGAGGGAGCATTGGTCGGGACTGTGGCCTCAGCAAGCATTTACCAGGAAAGAAGGTTGTCCTCCTACCCCATTCTCCTTGGAGTCTTGAGCAACAAAGCAGAAGACTTTGGCCCGTAACTCAGATCCTGAGAAATGAATATGGCCAGTGGATTTTATTCTAAGTAGGGCTACTATTCCTAACTCAACAACATTCTCCAGCCTTAAAGCCTAAATGAATCTTAACTCCCACCTGATGCACAACAATTCGTTTTGTAGCCAGCCCACCTCCAGATTTGCTGTTCGCTGACCCAACCAGTGAAACAAAACGTCTTTGCCACAAAGGTGACATTTCACTCTCACTCTGCATGTAGGTGACCACTTATTTGGAAAACATGAAGCCAGGCCTGGCTTGGGCAGACACCTTTGCTGAGCTGCGCATATTTTGGTTGTGGTGGTGGTGGAAAGTGCCATCAAGTTGCAGCTGACTTATGGTGACCATGTGAGGTTTTCAAAGCAAGAGACACTGAGGTGGTTTGCCATTGCCTACCTCTGCAAAGCAACCTCAGGTGTCCTTGGTGGTCTCCCATCCAAGTACTAACCAGAACCGACCCTGCTTAGCTTCCAAGAACTGGTAAGATCAGGCAAGGGAAGAGATGTTCAGAGGTTGTTTGAAGCCATGGCAAGAGATGGGACTCAGTTAATATATGAGTAATGATACTTTAAGCTGTAGCATGAAAGTGAAGTATCCTGCTTCACTTCTGCACTCTGACAAGAGAGGGCTACTCTGGGCTATTTGGAATGCTAAATATTCCTTATCTTCCACCAGTTCTAACCATTTTACCAAACAAGATATGAACATACCTTGTGCACAACCTAAGCATCATTTCTCTGGGCCCACTACAAATTTAGAACATATCCTCCCAATCAACCCTATTCTAATCCTTGATGGTAAAAAGTCTGTTTTATTTACGAAATTGTTAAATACGGGGTTCCACGGATGGTCCAATCCCAAGTTTAGTGATCAGCTCTGCTGTATTAGTGATTCACCAAGAACAATCCAATGTGTGTTCTTGAGGACACTAGTCTGCGACAATCAACCCCCCTCCTGCCATGGTCAAGCTCTACAATAAAACTGACATAATTGAGAAATAAAGATGTTATTGGTGTAGCGCTCTGAGGTGACAATCTTAAGTGAATGGGAAGAGGATATTGGGGGGAGGGATGTGATTCCTAGAATGTCCCCTCAAAATGCTGACGGACAAGGAAATAGACACAGTAGCTTGGATCCAGCAGAGTCCTGGTGGGCTATTGTTCTAGAGCTCCAAGCTCAGCCAGTCTCTGGTAGAAACAGTCCTGAAATGTTCCAGTCCTAATACATAACAGAAATTATGTAAACAGGATGCTAACTTTATGCTCATGCCATGCTAGTTGCTTTGATATGTTATGCTTCATTATGATGGACTGCAACGTATAGAATGCTTTTATGCTACTGCTTGGATTATATGCTGCAAGCATTCAATGTATTAGACAGAACAGTTAGCTTCTTTATTTTCTCTGTCGCTAAGCTATAGAGACTGTACTGCATAGTGAAATCTTTTTTAATCCTTCAATAAACCTTATATCTTGCCCGTCGGCACGGGATGGTGACGGGCGGGGCTCGGAATCCTCTGAGACGCCCAACTCCTTTCGGCTCCATTTGGGGTCTCCCAGCTTCTGGGAGAGGCCTGCCAGATCTCCCGGAAAGAAATACTCTTTGGGTGAAGAAGTACTTCCTTTTATCCGTTCTAACCCGACCGCTCTGCAGTTTCATGGAGTGCCCACGAGTTCTTGTATTGTGAGAAAGGGAGAAAAGTACCTCTTTCTCTACCTGCTCTTTCCCATGCATAATCTTATAAACCTCGATCGTGTCACCCCTCAGTCGTCGTTTCTCCAAGCTAAAGAGCCCTAAGTGCTTTAACCTTTCCTCATAGGGAAAGTGTTCGAACCCTTTTATCATTTCAGTTGCCCTTTTCTGCACTTTTTCCAAACTATAATATCCTTTTTAAGGTGTGGTAACCCGAACTGCACACAGTTCTTTAATTAATATTAATATCCATAGCCGTTGCCTCCCATTTTTTATCTTAATTTAC
>NW_015196169.1:0-2912 GCF_001447785.1 Gekko japonicus | reverse complement strand
TCAGAACTCCCTCAGCCCCACCAGCCTCATGTGGTGTCTCTTGTGGGGAGGGTAAGGGAAGGAGATTTTAAGCCACTCTGAGACTCCAAGTGAAGGGCGGGGTATAAATCCAATCTCCTCCTCCCCCCCCCTTTCTTTGTTAAGGAAGCTCTCTTCCAAGTGGGATCCAAGTAAATCTGGAACAGACAGGGTTACGCTTTCTTTCAATCATCAACAACTTAAACTCCTTTTAATAAATGTAGAACTAATTCCAGATTGTTATGGTGTGTGTGTGTGTGCGCGTGCATAATTTAAAAACCTATAAACACGATAATGCAACCAAAAAGGGGGGGGGCCATCCCACTGTTGCCTCCCCCCCCCCAAAAGCACCAAGAATACAGAGCATCACTTGCCCCAGACCGAGAGTTCCTATCCCCCAAAGCACCAAGAATACAGAGCATCACTTGCCCCAGACCGAGAGTTCCTATCTAAACCTTTTGGCTAATAACCACTGATGGACTTCTGCTCCATATGCTTATCTTATCATGCCTGTGTGGCCTGCCTGTATAACACACTTGGCAGGGGAGGCACACTGACAAGGGATCCCTGCAATCCAACCCACTTTTCTGGAGGGACCCCGCCCCCGCTGCCCCTTGCAAGGTTTGCGGTATAGAATGAAAGGCCAGAGACGGTAGACAAGGTGCGGGGGAGGGGTGCTAAGAAAGAAGAGCGCCTTGACTGGGAAAGAGGAGTCCCGTCCCCCCGCTGGCCAGAGAGGATCCCCATTTCCACCCTTGAAGGTGCCCCAACTCTCTGCCTGGAAACTCAAAAGTCGCTTCTGGGGTAGTCAGGCTTATCAGTGCAGTCGGGCAGACGAGGGTCTGGGTAAAAGTCACTGGGAGACGAGGCTCCAGGAGCATATTTGGCCCTCAGGAACTCAGGGGCAGTCGGCGAGAGGAGGCGGGGACATTTTCACGGTGGGGGGCAGGGCGGGAGCCGAAACCACTCCTTGCGCCTTGTGGAATTTTCCCCTAGGACTCCAAGGCCGCCACGCTCAGAGAGGCGGGGGAACGTTTCGCGCCCCTCCCCCCCTTGCCGCTGCCGTTACAGCTGCTGCCGAGAGCCATACCTTTTTTAAGAGCCCCTAACAAGACCTGGGGGAGCCAGAGTGACCTCTCGCATGTGCCGCTCGGCCATCACACGCAAGAGGTGGAATTTGCCCCTAGGACTCCAAGGCCACCACCCCGCGGCTCAGAGAGGCAAGGGAACGTTTCGCGCCCCTCCCCCCGCCATTGCCGCTGCTGTTACCACTGCTGCCGCCGCCGGCAACCATAACTTTTTTAAGAGCCCCTAACAAGACCTGGGGGAGCCAGAATGACCTCTTGCGTGTGATGGCCGAGCAGCAACATCGCTCCGCCATCACACGCCAGACGTGGAATTTACCCCTAGGACTCCAAGGCCACCAACCCGGGGCTCACGCCTCCCCTTCCCCCCCACTGCCGTTACAGCTGCTGCTGACAGCCATAACTTTTTAAAGAGCCCCTAACAAGACCTGGGGAGCCAGCATGACCTCTCGCGTGTTGCCGCTCGAGTGGAATTTGCCCCTTGGACTCCGAGGCCACCACCCCCGGGGCTCAGAGAGGTGGGGGAACGTTTCGCGCGCCCTCCCCCCCGCCGCTGCTGTTACTGCTTCGGAACCATGTTGTGGCTTTATGGTGTTGCCACAAATCCGTGGATCCATGACTTTTGTGGTGCAACCTGTGCCCATGGACATGAGATGGGTTTTGTTGGTGTGTTCATGGTGACCCAAAAGCCTTGAGGATCCATGGGGATCCGTGCTTCAGAACGATGTTTGTGCAGCATGTTGCCACGAAGCCGTGGATCCATGTGCACCTGCAGTTTATGTCATTTTTAAAAGTGAGAGTGGAGATGGTGCAGATTTAATAAGATTAAACCCCCCCCGGCCGTTACAGCGGCTGCCGACAGCCATAACTTTTTAAAGAGTCCCTAACAAGACCTGGGGAGCCAGCATGACCTCTGGCATGTGCCACTCGGCCATCACACGCAAGAGGTGGAATTTGCCCCTAGGACTCCAAGGCCACCACCCTGCGGCTCAGAGAGGTGGGGGAACGTTTCGCGCGCCCTCCCCCCCCGCCGTTGCCGCTGCCGTTACCGCTTCGGAACCATGTTGTGGCTTTATGGTGTTGCCACAAAGCCGTGGATCCATGACTTTTGTGGTGCAACCTGTGCCCATGGACATGAGATGGGTTTTGTTGGTGTGTTCATGGTGACCCAAAAGCCTTGAGGATCCATGGGGATCCGTGCTTCAGAACGATGTTTGTGCAGCATGTTGCCACGAAGCCGTGGATCCATGTGCACCTGCAGTTTATGTCATTTTTAAAAGGTGAGAGTGGAGATGGTGCAGATTTAATAAGATTAAAATGGCTGACTTGTGCGAAGATTTTTTTATGATCACATTCATGGGGTGGTGGGGAGACTTAGCTGGAATAGACTGGAGTACTCGCCACATAGTATTTTGGGAGTTCTAGCAAAACATCTCTTCCATAGCTCTCCTCCACATGTCATTTTTAAAACAAGGCCTCAAAAAGGTGAAGCTTGGATCATTTATGTTTGGAGCTACAGCAGAAAGCAGGGATTAACCGCCAAGGCCAAGATACCTTAGTGGAAAATCCAGGTGTGATCTAGGGTTGCCAGCTCCAGGTTAGGAAATAACTGGAGATTTTTGGGGGGGGGGATGTGCAGCCTCAGAAGGGTGGAGTTTGGGGCATCATGCCATGGAGCCCAAATTCCAAAGTGGCCATTTTCTCCAAATCAACAGGGTTCTTTTTGCTTCTTTTTAATACTGTGCTTTGCTTTTTTGAAACTGTATTTAATTTTTTGGGGAATCTGCTTTGGGTCCCCACTGGGGAAAA
>NW_015196168.1:0-2878 GCF_001447785.1 Gekko japonicus | reverse complement strand
TACATGCAAATCATGACATGGGACTCAGAGTGCCAACCACCAGCAGTAGGGTTACCACCCCTGGCTGGGGTGGGGTTTTCCCCAATTTTGGGAACTCTGCTGGCCCACCCCTGAACACACACCTCACGTCAGCATCGCCAGCATGATGACGTCACCCGGTAGTGACGTCATTGCATTGCCGATGTTGGGGGGTGACACTCTAGTTTTTAGGCAAACTCTGTTATTTTGAGGTAAATCCTTGCACGCTTTAATGTTCTGCCATCAGGGGTGTTTTCAGGGAGGTACCGCCAGATACCATATGTAGACAGACTTTGTCCTTGCTCTCTAAAAGATATAGAATCCACTACACACACCATACTTCATTGCCCCCTCTATAGGGATATCCGATCTCATTTTGTCACTCCATTTCTAGAGGGTAAGAGCTGGCACTCTGATGACTCAATTGTTCACTTTCTTCTGCTTAATTCTAATTGCGAAATAATGGAGGCTGTTGCAAAAATTTTATATTATGCTATCAGAAGACGAGGCTTGAATAGCCAAGTGTAAGCGGCTGATGCATCTTAGTATTTTCCCGTCTTTTCATGATGTTTTATGCTTTCATGGCAATAAAGATTTTGTCTGTGTGTGTGTATTATTTTGAGGGCAAAAAAACCATAGAGTTTTGCCTAAAAAATACTAGAGTGTCATTCCCTGACATCAGTAATGTGATGATGTCACTTTTGGGTGACATCATCATGCTGTGTGTGGCAGAAGATCCTGACAAGGACCTGGAAGCACCTCCTGGATCAGAGGTAGGACCTGGCAACCCTAACCAGTAGCTAGGACATCTGGAAACTAGGGCAAGGCCAATGATCTCCAAGTATCTCCAATTTATTGCAGTTGAAGTAGGCCAATAGTGCTTGAAGTACAAAAAAACTGGTCCTAGAAACTCAGCCAAGATGGAACATCAATGTATTGTTGCCTCGCCCAGCTAGAGCAGAGTTTCGGGCTGGGGTGTCATCAATATGCTGATGACACCCAGGTATTTCTGTTGATGGGCGACCGGCCGGATGCTGTTCCCAGGAATGTAACCAAGGGTCTGGAGGCTGTGGTTGGGTGGTTAAAGCAGAGTCAGCTGAATCTGAATCTGGGTAAGACAGAGGTTCTGTGGCTGGGTCGGGGGGAGCCTTGGTTGGGTTGCCAACTCCCAACTCTTGATGGTGTGCCCCTATCATCAGCAAAATGTCAAGAGTCTGGGTGTGACTCTGGGCGCCTCCTTGTCTTTGGGGGCCCAGTCACAAAGGTTGCCAAATTGGTGTTTTTCCAACTGCACCAGGTTAGGCAGCTGGTTTCCTACCTGTCTCGCCCTGACCTAGCCACGGTAATCCACGCAACTGTCACCTCTTTGACAACCACTTACTGTTTCAAGTGTGGCAGGTATTTCTCTAGGATCCCCTCCCTCCAGTTGACTGACAGCAGGAACTAGTGGTAACTAGCATATCTGAGACCCGGAGAGAGATCACTGATACCGAGTGTCCCCACCTAGGACAGAATGTCAACAACCAATAACCTTGGAAGCCACTTCTGACTGGGAGCTCTAGGACCTACTGGATTATTGCAGTGTGCTCTACTTGGGGCTACCCTTGATGAATATTAGGAAACTGCAGCTAGGGGGCAGCTATCGGGAGCTTTAACAATGAAAATTATGGAAATAAAAGAAATTGATAAAATAAATATGATATTAGCAGGGAAAGAAGAAAGCATGTTCCAAAAAAGATGGCAAAAGATAGATAGATGGATGGGTGGAAATGTTTAATGTAAACTCCAAAATATGTAAAAGATTATGTCTTGCTTTCTTTTTGTAATGGAAAATGACAAATAAACTATATATACTAGGAGAAATGACAAATAAACTATATATACTAGGAGATATATATAAAGGAAACTGCAGCTAGGGGGCAGCTATTGGGAGCATATGACTCCAATAGTATAACAGTTACACTGGCAACCAATCCTGAGCCCAATCCAAGGTATTGGTTTTGTCTTTTAAAGCCCAAATGGCTTGGGACCGGGATAGCTCAAGGACCGTCTTCTTCCATAGGTTCCTGTCCAGGAACTGAGATTGTCAGGAGATGCCCTCCTGGCTGTCCCCCCAATTAAGAATGCTTGTTTGGTGGGTACATGAGAGAGGGGCTTTGTTGTGGCAACCCCAGAATTATGGAAAAATCTTCTCAGGGAGGAGCCCCTGGCCCTGACACTGGTAATCTTCAGGAGGTAAAGACAATTTTATTTAGGACTGCATTTTGATTGATTTAGCTTTTATTATTAACATTCCTAATTGGAGTTTTAAATCTGTGACTTTTATAGGTTCTATAATTGTTGTTTTTATAATATTTTATTTATATTGTAAGCCACCTTGGGTTCCGCAAGGAAGAAAGGTGGCTAACAAATGTTTTAAATAGAAGAAATAAAAGAAATACTGCCATAAGCAGTAGAACAAATTTAGAGTCCAATGGCACCTTTAAAACCAACAAAGGTTTATTCAAGGTATGAGCTTTCGTGTACACGCACCCTTTTTCAAATACAATGGAATGGAAGGTAAGAGTTCAGACTTATAGACAGAGGCTTAACATGTAACATGATGAATATATTTTAAGATATACGACAACAAAACTAAATAACAAGCTAAGATTATAAGAGGTCAGCCATTGTTTTGATTTAAGGGAGAATTAAGGGGGAGGAAACAGTAGAGCAATAAATATGCGAAAATATAAGATGAATGTGTAAAGGTATCTTTTCTAATTGTGGGGAGTAAACAGACTCTCCATTCTCTCAGGTGTAGAGGTAACTTAACAGCATTTTTTTCTTCCTTGAGGTGGGTGCAGTGTTCTATCAAGCA
>NW_015196167.1:0-3070 GCF_001447785.1 Gekko japonicus | reverse complement strand
TTCCTGCCCAAAAATAGCCCTGTCTGTAAATCATATCACACTCAACCAATCAGTTTTGGTAATGAGATGTTGGCACTGTAGGCAAATGAAGGCAATTGAGAAGGAGAAAAGGTGCAGGACTTTAAACAACTGAAGGCCAAGCTTGGCAAGCCTGGATCTTCCTGGCATTTAACATTATGAATATAAATACCAGACCCATGGGTCCCGGTTCAGACCAGGGCTGCAGTACAAAACATAAGTTTAACCTTTCAAGGTTCTGGTATTAACCTTTAAGGCCCTAAACGGTCTGGGACCCACAGCTGAGTCAGTGTGAGCCAGCTCACAGTTTTTTAGCCTCCGGCTCACACATTTTTGTCTTAGCTCAGGAAGGATGGCTCCAGAGCAAACTAATTCATGCAGTAGCCAAATCGCTCACTCACAGCTTTAATGCCAGTTGCTCACAAAGTAGAATTTTGGCTCACAAGACTCCACAGCTTAGAGGGAACATTGCCCACATATCTTCAGGACCACCTCCTCTAGTACACCCCCAAAAGAGCACTGCGCTCTGCAGAAAAGAACCTACAGGTGATCCCCAGCCCGAAAGACATCCGGCTGCCTTTGATCAGAGCCAGGATCTTTTCGTCCCTGGCCCCTACCTGGTGGAACTCTCTGCCAAATAACGTATGTGCCCTGCGAGACCTAATGCAGTTCCACAGGGCTTGCAAGGCAGAGATGTTCCGCCAGGCTTTTTGGTTGAGGACAGCGATGGATTCCACCTTGTCTGGCAAAAAAAACCCCCCCATTTTTCTGCCTCCCCCACCAAACAGTGGCACAATCTGAACTTTTTAGCGCTATCTGGTAATGTTTTAACTGTGGATTATTTCACTGTTTTGAACTGTTTTTTATTATTTATGAATGTGTTTTATTGCTGTTCACTGCCCTGAGTCTTGTGTCTACAGGGGAGGGCAGTCTAAAAGCCTAATCTGTAAATAAATAAATAAATAAATAAATAACACCCCCACACAGAGATAATAGTTCTAGAAGAGGGGAAAGACAAGGCATCTTTCCTTTGTCTTTCTCCTTTCAAGAGCTATTAACAGCACAAGGGAAGTCACTTTCTATTGGTAAAACCATGCAAGGGGCTAAACTGTTCCAGCAGCCCCATCTCTGCCTCATTTGAAAGCTGACTCTTTAAAACTGCATGTTTTGAAAACAAAACTGAATTGAATTCTGGATCCATTTGAAGGTGTTGGTGCTTACCTTTAAAGCCCTATACGGCCAGGGGGCAGCATACCTATGAGACTGCCCTTCCCCATACCAGCCCCGGAACGCACTGAGGTCCATGAATCAACATCTTTTAGTGGCCCCTGGCCCCAGGAACGTCTGATTAGCCTTGCCCAGGGCAAGGGCTGAAAAAGCCCTGATCACTGCCTGGTGGAATGAGCTCCCCTATGAGACCAGGCCTCTGCAGGACTTATTATAGTTCTGCAGGCCCTGCAAAACAGAGCTCTTCCACTGGGCATTGGGCTGGCAGCGGACGTCCCCCCCTCCAGCTTTTTTGGCCAATCATCCATCAGTGGGCTGAGCTGATCCTGACTGGACATCTGATTAGATATGGAATTGCTTTAACATCTGATCTCTCTGTTCACATGGTATTTTATGATATATTACTATGTGTAAATTATTATTTTGATATTATTTTAATTGTATTGTTTTAATTGTTGTACATCACCCTGAGCCCGTTTGGGGAGGGCAGTATATAAATCTAATAAATAAAGAAATAAAGAGGGGGTGGGGGAGAGAATCAAAAGTTGCATTTGATAAGGAAAAATAAACTATTGAAACTTTAAATTTGTCCCATGTGCTTACAAGGGACTCTAGCAATCAGCCATAAAGTTTCTAGACTTCTGCCATCTCCTGCTTAATTGCTAAGGCACATGCAAATGTAGGAAAACAGTCTGTGCAATTGTTTTCCAGGCACACCTATTCTCACCTTCACTCACATGCTAATGGATCTAGCTGGAGAGATAATGGGTGAGTCAAGTTCTGCCCCCTTCTCCAAGCAGAGAACACAGATTTGGAGGATTTTAGGCTAGCAAAGCTCCAGAGATAATCTCCAGGAAGAAGCTCCAGGAAGTGCCTCTTTGACCTGGCTGGGTCAGTGGGAGGGGAAACAGATGTGATAAAAAGTTCTTGCCACAGGAAGGAGGTCTATTTTCCTTGGATGTGGAGGACATGATCACACACAGACCTCTCCACTGGGAAGGCAGCCATTGATCATGTACTTACCTAGAGAGACCTTATGGAAACTCTTTAGAAATCTGTAACTTCCTAAGCTTAAGAAGCCTGTCCTGTTTTACCATCTGCTGGGGCATGCATAACAAAAGGGACAGAGGATTTGCTTTTTTACCCATTGGGGGGGGGGGTTACTCAGTCTGGGGCTGTCCTAAAAGTATGCTTGTAAACATTTTTTTTTTTTAAATAAATACTTTATAACTTTTGGATGCTGGCCACGGATCTCTGTACCACATAGACCTCCACTGTCTTGGGCACACTATTTTAAAAGGAGTGCCAGGAAGGGGAAGGCAGGCAGTTGGCATGTGGCTATTCCTCCAGTGGCATGCCTCTTATTCCTCCCCCCATGTGTTACCAATGCACATATGTGCAAAACAAACCCTCTCACATTTGATATGACCCTATGTGTGAGTACATCATGACTCCTGTTTCTGTAGTGCTTTATCAATGTACATGGAGAGTAATGGAGAGGAGAAAGATGCATGGCAATGAAGAAACCGCCGGCTACAGCAGACAGCACATGCTGCAGCATTTTGTACAAAGTTCAAAAATAATGGCTCAATGGAGGATTCTTCATGAATCCACTCAATTTTGGAGAACAGATAAATTCAACACTCCAAAATGCAGAGACAAATTCAGATGGAGAACTTTGGAAGCATCCCTGTTTGGACTACAGAAACAATACAGGGTTATTTCAGGATGAAGGAACATTGGTACCAATGTAGGTAGGACCTTCTAATTAGCAAATATTCCCCTTCAGGTGGCTTTAGGGTTGCCAAGTCCGGGTTGGGAAATT
>NW_015196166.1:0-4227 GCF_001447785.1 Gekko japonicus | reverse complement strand
TCGTCCAAAGACCTCTCCTAGGCTCCTAGGAGCCACAACCACCCTCATACCGGGATAGGGGCTCAAGGAGTTGAGTGTCGGCAACGGCCAGTAGGGGGCATCCACCACGTGACCAGTCAGGATGTGACACACTCACTTTCTAAGAACACTTGGCAGACACCAGGAAAGATGTCAGCTGCTGCCATGGCGCCTACAGGCACCAAGCTGGAGACCCTTCATCCAGCTCTAAGCATGGTGTGCAGCGTATGACTAATAGCCCTGCACAGGCAAGTCCATCCCCATTAGATACATCCCTTGGTTACACAGGCAAGGTAGCCATTCCAATGTGAATGCACATCCAAGTCAGGCATTTGTCAGCTCAGCCACTGCCATAGCTGCTGGAGGGGTGGGGGGGAGGTGATGTATGGGTCTGTTGCTGTAATGGAAGCTTACCTTTCGTTTCTCCAGGCTCATTTTATCTGCTCGGCCTAAGCTGGTGACCTTGGTACTTTGTTTCTGCTTGCTCTGAGAACGGAGACCGTCAGGGGTGTGGCCCAATATGCTAATGAGTTCCTGCTGTTGGGTGTGGCCTATTATGCTAATGAGTTCCTGGTGGACTTTTTCTACAAAAAGAGCCCTGATACTAACACAGAATGTGTGCACAGACGACCTGCCGTTACTGTATTCAATAAACTTCACTCTTTTTAATGGGAGTTGTTGGAAACTGATTGCTGTGGGACTCTGACAGAATCCAGTGCTCCCCCAGCATTGAACCATTGCAAACAGAGCACCAGCCCGTGAAATAAATGGCTGACAGATGACCTGATGTGTCCTGTTCACTTTCTACAAACATGAAGGGTATTTCATAATGTAGGGGACCATTCAAAATACTGGCATGTATCCTATACTCCTGTTCTACTCATAATAAAGGGAGAAGGTGACTCTGTCTCCTGCTGCGGAACTATGATGTGGGACACTTTTTTTTTTCCCTGGTGGGGCTGCCATTATGTTTCAAATAAAAAATAAAAAGGAAGGAACACACTGCCGGGTTGCTGAGCCAAGATGCACGTGCAGGGTCTTTAAAAAAGGCTTCTAAAGGGAAGAGCTGGGGGAGGTGGAAGGAACAGGCGCCGCCGCGACTTCTTCTCGTAGGGGAAGGCGATTCTCACCTCTTTAATGAAAAAGCTTCTGAAAAGGCAGAGAAGGAGGTACTGCGGCTTCTGCTAGTAGAGGAAGGTGATTCTTGCTCAGGTCATTTTCTTAAAAAGTGATTCTCGGGTCTGCTTGGTGTGTGGCCAGAGAGCTCATGCCTTTAAAAACCTGCTTTTAAATTATTTTAAAAAGCATTTCGGAAAGGAAATCTTGTGGGGTTGTCCTTTTAAGGGAGGGTACTCATGGAGGGTACTTACAGTGCTGGAGAAGACTCTTGAGAATCCCTTGGACTGCAAGGAGATCAAATCAGTCAATCCTCAGAGAAATCAACCCTGACTGTTCCCTGGAAGGCCAGATAATGAAACTGAAGCTCAAATACTTTGGCCACCAAATGAGAAGGGAGCGCTCACTGGAGAAGACCCTGATGCTGGGAAAGACTGAAGGTCGAAGAAGACGGTGAAGGCAAAGGATGAGATGGTCTGACAGTGTTATCAATGCAACAAACATGAAATTGAGCAAACTCCGGAGGATGGCGAAAGACAGGAGGGCCTGGCGTGATGTGGTCCATGGGGTCACGAAGAGTCGGATGCGACTGTGCGACTGAACAACAACAACAACTCATCAATTTATATGAATGCAATAATAACACGGGAGCTGCAGTGGCTCAAGTGGTTAAGACGCTGAACTGCAGGCTGTGGAAGGTCAATAGTTCAGCAGTTCGAGACCCGGGTGCCGCATGACGGAATGAGCTCCCATCTCTAGTTCCAGCTCCTGCCAACCTAGCAGTTCGAAAGCAAGACATTGCAAGTAGATAAATAGGTACCACTTCGGTGGGAAGGTAACAGCGTTTCGTGCGCCTTGGTGTTTAGTCATGCCAGCCACATGACCATGGAAACGTCTTCGGACAGCGCTGGCTCTTCGGCATTGAAATGGAGATGAGCACCACGACCCTAGAGTTGGACTCGATTGGCTTTCGAGCAAAGGGAACCTTTACTTTACCTTTAATAATAACACGATCCTTAAACCATCATTACCATCACATATAACGATCACTTCTCCATCTGCAAAAATATTGAAACACCAACATTCACAATCAAACAAATGCTTAGATAATGTAAATCCCACCCAATCTCGTAGCAAATCCAAATTCCCTTCTCAAATAGGAATAAATCCTAATTGTTTCCAAAGCAAGTTCCAGTCGTGCTTGAGCAAGTTCCAATATTACTTCACGCGTTCGCTAGCTGTGAAGTTAAATAACTTCCCGCGTATCGCTGATGCTTCCTCAGAAGAAGAACCTGAAACCGAAGAACCGTACAAGCAAATGTGTAAAGAAACGAATGAAACAAACCTCTAAAATTGAAACTTTCAAATTTAACTCTCTTACCAAAAAACAGTCTCTCACAACCCTTCTCTCTTAGACCTTCTAAAGGTCAAAACATTCTCAGGCGGATAGGAATGTCCCGGTATCAAATTTAAAAGGCTGAAAGACCATTCTTAAAGGGACTCAAACCCAGAACTAAAGGATTGCTCCTTCTGAAACTTACATGAGGAATGTTTCAAACGTGAACAGTGAAATGAAGAGGCAGCGCTGTCCGAAGATATTTCCGTGGTCATGTGGCCGGCATCACTAAATGCCGAGGCGCACGGAACGCTGTTACCTTCCCACCGAAGTGGTACCTATTTATCTACTTGCAATTTCTTGCTTTGGAACTGCTAGGCTGGCAGGAGCTGGGGCCAGAGACGGGAGCTCACTCCATCCCGCGGCACTCGGGTCTCGAACTACTGACCTTCCAGTCTGCAGCTCAGCGTCCTAACCTCTGAGCCACCGTGGGCAAGTTACTCATCCTTAAAGCCCCTCACCTTAAAGAAAGGTGAGAAGATGAAGGGAGAGGAAGAGATCCACGCCCTTCCTTGGCCCAGATTCAATGAAAGCAGTAGCAGACAACCAAGTCTCCTCTCTATGACTCACTGCCACGGCGTTTATTACCTCCCCACTGTATTATTTTAATAACCTGCCGGCAAGAGAGAGCGACTGATCAATTTACCTTGGAGCTTTAATCAATAAATGACAACAACTCTGGGATTTATGAACTACCCACTAATGACATTGTGGTATTTCTGGAAAGTGGCTAGGAAGCTTTGCTTGAAGAGTAGATGACTCCAAAGCTCGGTTGAGGTTCCCAGCGCTTGTGTTGTGGAGCCTTACAACATTGCTCAGGGTCACACCAAGATACTCAGTGCCTGCTAGATGATATACAACCACTGAATGTCCATAAGGATAATATCTTTTCACAGCTACAACTGTCCCATCAGTGTGTATAGTACTTCACGGAAGAGTAAGCCCAGCTCTACCCAGGGGTCATATCGTTTATCAAATAATATCATGGCTGCTGAAGGTGTTAATATCTATGTTCAGGCAACACATGCGACACATGCAAGCCAGTTTGGTGTAGTGGTTAATCTGGGAGAACCGGGTTTGATTCCCCACTCCTCCACTTGCACCTGCTGGATGACCTTGGGCAAGCCATAGTTCTGGCACAGCTGTTCTTGAAAAAGAGCAGTTTCTGTCAGAGCTCTCTCAGCCCCACCGACCTCACAGGGTGTCTGTTGTGGGGAGGGGAAGGGAAAGGAGTTTGTAAGCCGCTCTGAGACTTCCTTGGGTAGTGAAGGGCGGGGGTATAAATTCAATCTCCTCCTCCTCCTCCTCTTCTTCCGAACAGGCAGATGAGGAAGTGCTTGCCGTAGTCCAAAGTAGATGCCAAAGCAAATAAATGCATATCAAACTTTCCTCTGCTTCTAATTAAGCAGAACCCCCAGGCTCTTTGGTCTGTGATGGATCACTGAGTTCCAAGTTCTAATTAGCTTGTAACGATCAGGGTTGGCAGAGCTTTGTCTTGGGCCAATGACCTCACACAATTAGAACCTCTAAGGTATGGGTCTGCTCAGGCATATATAGATGGCCCTCCATTTTTGTTTCATTACATTGTAGGTGATATTTTTCTTCTGATTTCTCAGGAAACACTGACTGCGCAAGGCACCGTGGAAGAGCTGCTTGTAACAGTGAGATCAAGCATGAAAATTTAGTAAGATTCCATG
>NW_015196165.1:0-2919 GCF_001447785.1 Gekko japonicus | reverse complement strand
TGTCTCAGAGCGGCTTACAAGCTGCTTTCGATCCGCAAAAAACACAAACAGAACCATGTTTTTGTGTTCTGTGCCCATCCATAGCTACAGGTCCATCATCCTCTTATTTCAAAAGCAGCAGCACAATTGTTAAAAGCTCTCTGTGTATGATATCGTCATGTGCATGAACACTGAACACCAACTGTGAGGCGGTGATCGGCTTTATGTAGGTGTTTTATGTGGCCTAATAGTGGTCGTTCACACTGAACACACTGTGGAGTGGAATGAGAAATGTATACTCTTCTTTTCGATGCACCTCCAGTTGACTTTGCCTCACTGTGCCGCATCTCTTGTGCAATAATACACGGCAGAGTCGGCAGCTGTCAGGGAGTTCAGCTGGAGAACAAACTCATTCTCGGAGACAGATTCCATTGGGTCACCGTGTTGGTCTGAAGCAGCAGAACAAACTTTGAGTCCAGTGGCAACTTTACGACCAACAGAAGTTTAATTTGTGGTATAAGCTTTTGTGTGCACACTTCCTCAGATACAGTGAAACAAGACATGGCCAGATCATTAAAGTCATGCATAAAAATATCCCCTGATGGTGGTCAAAGCTTGGGCAAAGGAATATTAATGTCTCTTTTATGCCTGCCGGTCTTTCTCCAATAGAAAATGAAACCACCGGAATGGGGTGTAGGAAGCAGCTTCCGATTAGAGATGGGCTGCTTGAAGAGATTGTGGGTTTTCTCAATGGTGGCAGCGGAGCAGCGCCAGCAGCCGAAACTGAGATACCCTCTGGAGACCTGCTGCCTCCTGAATGAGTACCTATTTGTGTCCAAAGTGTACTTCTTCTATAGGTGTGTAACCAAAATGAATGTTTCAAAGACACCAGAAGTCCCCAGGTCACTCTGCTACCTGTCTGAATAGCTCAGGACTTAAGGACATGGTGTGCGTAGTGGTGTTTGTGCATTTACATACATGCAACACAAGGCTCTGTCTTTTTAGAATCAATGAAGTCAAGCTGAATGAATTTTAATGCAAAGGTTGTACACCTGTATGGTCTTGATTTCCTCTTTCAGTCCAGTCAATGCTGGAGAGCTGCCAGAGGCAGGGGAAGGTTTTTGCTTGGCTTCAGAGTCACTTCCTACCATCTAGTCCATTTTGCTTTATTAATTCTTGACTGGACTTTCACAAGAAAATTCTGGGGAAGTCTCTTGGGGAGGCAAATTCACAAGAGACAAGTAGAACGATAATGTTGAAGAAAATGTCTGCAGAAACCACCAGGTTCACAGTTGAAACCACAACCGGACACGCTTGACTATCCGTTTTATTTTCTTCCTGGCCAGTGGCCAATGACAGTTTGTATTCTGCATATCACTTCTGCCCCCTTGTGAGATATAAAAAAGGAAGATAATTGAGAAGACTGGTACATGTGAAGAAATCTTCTGCTATGATGTGAGACGCTGGGTAGGCCAAAAAAGTCCCATACCACTGATCTGACACTGGGGGACTGGACATTTTTATGCTTCCCTCCTGCATCTTTCCCTGAACAAAGGTGGACATTTGTCCCAGGAGTGAATTTTCATGTTTACCTGTAAAACCTAGAAATTGCAGGGGCAGGATGCCATTCAAGTTGGGAAGAGAACGTTTTCACAGTCCTCTCCACACCATTTACCTAAACGTATTTGCCAAGTTGAGTTTTAAGAAGCGAGTTCTGAGCACAGGTCTCCTGCATCCTTGTCCATCTTGAATACAATATCCTCTGAGATGCAATTTTTTGTGATAAAACCAGTGGCAGAATTTGATTTATAGGACATGTCACACTTCTCCCCATTGGAGCCTTAACCAGATAAGACTGTCCTACTGTCCTCCATCCCCTCAATAATAACTCTGTGTGGTATGTAAGGGAGTTGGGGGAGGGTGTCATGCCCAAAGTCAACCAGCATCCCCATGGGTCTGAGGTGGGATTTGAGCCTAGGTCTCCTGAATCTGAGGGACACACGCTAACTCCAATGCCATACTGACTGTGATTGTTCATGTAGGTTCTAATATCCCCTTTGTCTTCTAAAGAGGTGGACATGTTCCAATCTCTCTGTCTCTGCTGCTCAGGAACCACAGCTTCCTAACCAGCTAGTGTTGTGTGTGTGTGTGTGTGGAGATAACCCGGGCCAGAATGTTCCAGTCCTCTTCATTTTAGGCACAATGTTCTGCTTCTACACACTTAGCAAAGGTCACACCCCAGAGCTGTCTCTTATGCAAAGGACACTGAAATCCAAATATAGCACTTCCTCTGATGATCCCACCATTCAATAAAGAAGATGTTTGTCTGCAGCTCAGTCAACCAGGAGCGTTGCCAAGGATAAGAGAGGGTATTTGCCTGGCTTCAGATTCTCTTTCTCTCACTGTGTGTGCTGCACAGTAATACACGGCTGTGTCTTCAAGTTTCAGGCTGTCCATTTGCAGATATGCCATGTTGGAAGGGTTGTCCCTGGAGATGGTGAAGCGCCCTTGTACTGAACTGGCATAAAATGTCTTGCTCCCATCAGTGTATATCCGTGCAATCCATTCCAGACCCATGCCAGGAGCCTGCCTCACCCAGACCGTGCGATAATTACTGAAGGTGAAGCCGGAGGCTCGACAGGAGAGGCGGAGGGACTCTCCGGGCCTTTTGATATCCCCTCCGGAGTCCACCAGCTGGGCCTCAGACAGGACACCTGGAAAGAAAGACATTTTAAAGGGGCCTGCTTCATATTTACATCTTGATGTAACTATCTTCTTTGTGTGAATGACCAAGAATTACCTCTGAGTATAGCTGAAAAGAAAACAATTTGAAGCCACCATATCATTTTCCTTTGATTTCTTTGACTATAGGCTAGGAAGTTACAAGGTGCAGAAGATTGTCTCTGGGTGTCTGGGACTGACAAGGGGCTGATTTAAACA
>NW_015196164.1:0-3142 GCF_001447785.1 Gekko japonicus | reverse complement strand
ATGCTGAAGGTTCTGTACTTTCATTTTGGGTTAGTTCCTACAGAAATTAATAATGCACAGAATTACATTTTGGTAATACTTTAATTAGCATCAGTTCTGTCGCACTTTCTTCTTGTTGTGGTAGTCACTATGAATTTAGGCAGATTGTGAGAGGGGCAGCCAGTATTCAGCCTTTGTGGACCTCTCTTCTAAACCCAGAGTAATGTTGATTCACTTCGGGGTCAGGAAGGAGTTTTCCTCCAGGCCAGTTTGGCCCAGGGAACCTGGAGGTTTTCTGCCTTCCTCTGGGCATGGAGCAGGGGGGTCAATGGTGGAGTTGGGGGGGGGGGGTAATTGTGAATTTCCTGCATCATGCAAGGGTCTCAATGACCCTTGAACTCCCTTCCAGCTCTATGTTTCTGTGTGTTTCACCGTGCCGTTTTGATTCCTGACTTCCCTTGCGCCTCCTCCTCCCAATGTTAGGCAAGCAAACAAGTGTGCTGCCTGAAACCATGTGTTTTCCAGTAGCGACTGAAGAAGCTGCCAGAAAAATCTCCGCAGAGCTTTCCCAGCCGCCATGCCAGCAGCAGGTTATGGAGCTGGCACCGATGGAGGACCTGAAGAATTCTCGCCAGCAAGCACTTGACTTAACTTCTGGTGCTGTGCCATGGAAGGAGCCGGGCCTGGTGCTTGGAGTAGCCGATCCGGCTGCAGGCTTGTTACTTATGCAGTGGCGATGGATTGCCAGAATTAGCTTCTACGGTTGCCGGACATTCGAGGCATTCGAGGCATCTGCTTTCTCTCTCTGCCGATGGCCACAGATGAACTCTGGACCTGAGTGACATCGTGCAGCTGGGGAAGCTATTTATGCAGGGCTTACCAAGGAGGGAGATGGGAACGGGTTTTGCCTTTCCTCATTTTCGCCGTTTCCAGAATCCAAACGGTTGAGAAGCAATTTCATAATAAATATTTACATCACCTGTTTCTGAATGCACAGCAGCTAATATTGCTACTAACCTGGCTACACTGCCTCCCTAGTGATATACTCTTTGTTCAATGGTGTTCGTTGTCTTTTTGTGTCTGTATGCATTGAGGTTACTTAAGTGACTTACCTGTCAAAAACATGGATAGACTAGTTCTGGCGCAAATTAATGCCCTCTATGTTATTTGAATATTAAGTGGTGTTTGTTGTAACAATTGCTTCCCCCCTCCCTCATCATTGCTATATTCTGGTTTGTATATTGCCAAATATAAAATAAAATTTATTATAAAATGTGTGTGTGTGTGTATACATATATATATATGTATGTATATGTATATGTATTTACATCATCGGAGGTTCAAACCAAATGGGGAGTGAATCCAAGTAACTCCTGGGTACCCTCCACTGGTTTTCATCAGTGAAGACACCCCATTCTGTTTTCACAACGACCCTATGAGGCAGGGCAAGAAGGCTAGCTGTGCTTGTCTGTCTGTAGCAGTAGACAAGAGCAAGAGTTCAGTAGCACCTGGAAGACTAAAAAAAAAACGTGACAGGGTGTTAAATCCTGGGTTCTAGATGCATTGCAGTGATAAGCTCAGGTTTATTCAGTGATTCCAGCAAACTACAAGACGAAGCTAGCAGGGCTCCAGCCCTGCTTGTAAGCATGCAAAACGCCACCCCCAACACCCACCCACCCCCAGTGATAGGCTTATTTACATTACAACTGTTTATCTATTGGTTAGTTCCTCGATCCAGGCAAGCTATTGTTCTAGAGAAGCAAGCTCAGTCTGTTCTAGGTACATCTAGAGGAAAGGCTTAAGCTCAATATGTAACACAGGGTGTGAGCTTTCATGAGTCACTAGGCCACAAATTTTGTTAGTGTACCAGACTTTTGCTCTTTTCTACTGCTACAGACAGACTAACACAGCTACCCATCTTGATCTATCTCCATAGAAGGCACTGCATTTAGCTGTACAGAATGGAAATCCATCAACCTTGTGAAAGGTATCTGAAGAACTGAGCAGTGACTCATGAAAACCCTAACCCTGCCACAAATGTTGTTAGTCTTCAAGGGGCTGCTGGACTCTTCCTTTTTTCTGCACCTATAAGGTAGGTTACACCAAAACATGATGACTTGCTCAAGCTGTGTACAGTTCTGGTCACCACACCTCAAAAAGGATATTATAGCATTGGAAAAAGTACAGAAAAGGGCAACTAGAATGATAAAAGGGTTGCAACACTTTCCCTATGAAGGAAGGTTAAAACGCTTGGGGCTCTTTATCTTGGAGGAGGAGGAGGAAGAGGAGGAGGAGGAGGAGGAGGAAATTGGATTTATACCCCGCCCTTCACTCGGAGTCTCAGAGCAGCTTACAAAATCCTTTCCCTTCCCCTCCCCAGAACAGACACCCTGTGAGGTGGGTGGGGCTGAGAGAGCTCTTTCCAGGACTGCTCTTTTCAAGGGCAGCTCTAGTCTCCTCTTCTCTCTTATTCCTCTTGCCTACTCAGACTGGCAGGAGATCTCCTTGGTCTCGGGTGGAGGTCTACCACATCACCAGCTACCTAATACTTTTACATGGAGATGCCAGGGCTTGAACCTGGGACCTTCTGCATGCCAAACAGATGCTGAGCCCCTGGGCCACTCTCTTCCTCTGGAGAGGCCACCAATGGACACAGGCAGGGCTCTTTCTGTAGCAGGAAATCCTTTGCATATTAGGTGACACACCCCTAATGCAGCCAATCCTCCAAGAGCTTAGACTAGCCCCTGTAAGAAGAGCTCTGTGTTCTCTTGAAGGATTGGCTACATTAGGGGTGTGTTGCCTAATATGCAAATAGGTTCCTGCCACTGTTCCCTCTAAGCTGAGTTAGTGTGAGCTAGCTCACGGTTTTTGAGCCTCTGGCTCACACATTTTTGTCTTCGCTCAGGAAGGGTGGCTCCAGAGCAAACCAATTTATGCAGCAGCCAAATCACCTGCTCACAACTTTAATGCCAGCAGCTCACAAAGTAGAATTTTGGCTCACAAGACTCCATAGCTTAGAGGGAACATTGGTTCCTGCTACAAAAAGATTCACAGGTGGGATGCATGTGGGGACCTCTTCCTTTCCTTTGCTTCTTTATCTTCATCCTCCCCATCCAACAATTCAAAAAGGCTCACAATTCCCAGTTTGGTGTAGTGGTTAAGT
>NW_015196163.1:0-8025 GCF_001447785.1 Gekko japonicus | reverse complement strand
AAAAGGCTAATGTAGTCTTGGGGTGTATCCACAGAGGCATAAAATCCCAGTCGCAAGATGTCATTGTCCCGCTGTACACTGCCATGGTCAGGCCACACCTGGAGTCTCGTATGTAGTTCTGGAGGCCTCACCTAACAGTTTTGATATACATGTCAACGGGTGATTTCCAAGCACCTTTTTATACATAATTTCCTTGTCTTATCTCTGATTGAGCAATGCCACGTTTATCGCTCGCATTTAGCAAATTATGTTTTGGCTTATAATATAGCACGGCTATTTCCAACTCCGAATTGAACCCCAAAACAAAAAAAAGTCATTGAACAAGACCAGACAAGGAGCCAATCCAGATTCCAGGGATGCATCGTTCAATTTCCGTAGTTTCAAAGAGGTCCAAACGCTGCCGCTGAGACAGTGTACCCATTCATAAGCACGCACCTGCTGGCCATAATTCCTTTAGCACATCTGTCCTGTACGCGCTAACCTTTAATGCGCCATTTATAAGCCATAATAATTAATGTGTCAAGGGTGGCCAGATGTTGCCTGTTAATGTCAAAGACCCGTGCTTGGCACAGTGAGGTTTTGTTCTGAGCTTCCAAAGGAGACATGTTGGTCGGACTCAGATTCTGACTTCCCACAAGGGGTGCCAGGCTTCAGGTAAGGCCTGGAGAGCTCCCGCTTTCGCAACTGATCTCCAGGCAGAGACATTTCCAAGGCGGTTTTGCCGTTGCCTGCCTCTGGTATTCCTTGGAGGTCGCCCTTCCAAATACCAGCCAAGGCCGACCCTACTTCGCTTCCGAGATCTGATGGTATCGGGCTAGCCTGGGCTACCCAGGTCAGGGATCTTAAAATATGCAATCAAGGGCCACTCTTTAAGAGGCCCAGGGCTATTTTGGGGGAGGAATGCACAGGAATGGAGTTCCGGCTGGTTTCAGAGCTGGCCACGCCCACTACAGCCAAAACCTCTGCATGCGTGGCTACAGAGGGAAGGCCTGGAGAGCGACACACACCCCCGGGACTCTAGGGTTGCGGTGCTCATCTCCGTTTCAACGCCAAAGAGCCAGCACTGTCCGAAGACGTTTCCGTGGTCATGTGGCCAGGATGACTAAACACCAAGGCGCACAGAACGCTGTTCCCTTCCCACCGAAGTGGTCCTTATTTATCTACTTGCAATTTCTTGCTTTCGAACTGCTAGGTTGGCAGGAGCTGGAACTAGAGACGGGAGCTCACTCCGTCATGCAGCACACTCGGGTCTTGAACTGCTGAACTACCGACCTTCCACAGCCTGCAGTTCAGCGTCTTAACCACTGGAGCCACCGCAGCTCTTGGAGGAGAGCCCAATAACTCAAGTCTAGCATCTAGATACCTTTCCTACCGAAGTCCCCCCACCTCACCTTCCCCAAGGCTCCACCCCCAGATCTTCAGGGATTTCCCATTCCAGAACTGGCGACCCTAGTCCGTGAAGACAAGGACAAGCTCTGAACCCTCAATGGGGCTGAAAGCAAAGCAGGTAGGGGAAATTTAGAGTGGGAAAAGGTTAAGGTCCTCTCCCGAGGTCTCTTCCCCGCTTCAAAATAGGCACCTTCCCACATGGTTTTTCTTTTCTTTAAAAAAAGGGTGAATGCACATTTATGCATAAGGCGTTGCTCAAAGAACTGGCGCTACACCCGCAAATTCAGTGTATCCTCCCCAGGGGTCATTTCGTAGAAAAAGAGCTGCAGGCGGTCATTATCACAACTCATTTGCATGTGCCACACCCCCTGGCATCACCGGAAGTGTGTCAGAAGGCAACACCCACCACTCAGGCTCCACTGGACTGTTTTGGATTGCTAGCTATTGGGGGGGGGGAGAACGTGCAGATCTGTCCTCGCAGAGGAGGGAGAGCTTGTACCTGAATAAAACTTGGACTTAAAGGTGCCACTGGACTGTTTTCGACCGGGGGGGGAGCTCTGCAACTTACCTGGCTGCTTCTTGCTCCGACTGAGGGCTGCTGGGAGCAGGGGGTGGGGCTTGTTGCATGTGCCCGCCCCCTGGGTTCTTCACTGCCGGAGCTCCGCTCCTGTGCGCTCCTGCAGGAAATGACCCCTGGTCCTCCTCACCCGGAACCCTAGCAGCTATAGACCAAATGAGGCTTGGCTTTCTTCTCGCTTCCGCCCCCCCCCCAAGGCCCCCAGTAGCTTCATCCGCATCTTAAACAGATGTTGACATATTCTTACTCCCTGTTTTAATCCCCGGTGCCTGCCTGTTCACGCCTGAACTGCCAGCCAACAGATTTGTACAAAGGAGCTGGATCGTGAAAATTGATTCACAAGCCACTGATGTTCTCCAAGCTTACAGCCTTTCCAGATGACATGGGGAAAGTGGATTTCGGGGAGGGTTAAAAATAAAACGAATGCAACCACTACCACCAGCGTTGATTCTGCCAGGAGTTCAGTATCTATCTATTCCGTTTTAATCCTCCCTCCAAGGAGCCCAAGGCGACAAGCGTGGTTTCCTCTTCCTCGTTTTATCCTTACAACAACTAGCGCTGCCAACTCCGGGTTAGGAAATTCCTGAAGATTGGAGGTGGTAGAGTATGGGGGAGGGACCCTGGCAAAGGTTTGGTGAAACAGAGTCCACCCTCCAAAACAGCCATTTTGTCCAGTGGACCTGACCTCTGTAGTCATAAGAACATAAGAACATAAGAGATGCCAATGTTGGATCAGGCCAAAGGCCCATCCAGTCCAACACTCTGTATCACACAGTGGCCAGAAATACCAGGGGCCATCAGGAGGTCCACCAGTGGGGACAGGACATTAGAAGCTCTCCCACTGTTGACCCCCCCAAGCACCAAGATGACAGAGCCTCACTTGCCCCAGAGTTCCTATCTATACCTTGTGGTTAATAGCCACTGATGGACCTCTGCTCCATATGCTTATCTAATTCCCTTTTGAAGCCGTCCATGCTTGTAGCCGCCACCACTTCCTGTGGCTGTGAATTCCAAGTGTTAATCATTCTTTGGATGAAGAAGTACTTCCTTTTATCCGTTCTAACCCGACCGCTCAGCAATTTCATGGGGTGCCCACGAGTTCTTGTATTGTGAGAAAGGGAGAAAAGTACCTCTTTCTCTACCTGCTCTGTCCCATGCATAATCTTATAAAACTCGATCATGTCACCCCTCAGTCGTCGTTTCTCCAAGCTAAAGAGCCCTAAGCGCCTTAACCTTTCCTCATAGGGAAAGTGTTCCAACCCTTTTATCATTCGAGTTGCCCTTTTCTGCACTTTTTCCAAAGCTATAATATCCTTTTTAAGGTGTGGTGACCAGAACTGCACACAGTATTCCAAATGAGGTCTCACCATTGATTTATATAGGGGCATTATGATATTGGCTGATCTGTTTACAATACCCTTCCTAATAATCCCCAGCATAGCATTGGCCTTCTTTATTGCAGTCACACACTGTCTCGACATTTTCAGTGAGTTATCTACTACAACTCCAAGATCTCTCTCTTGATCTGTCTCTGCCAGTTCAGACCCCATCAATGTGTATTTATATTTAGGATTTTTGGCTCCAATGTGCATCACCTTGCACTTGGCCACATTGAACCCCATTTGCCATGTTGACGCCCACTCGCCCAACTTTGACAGATCCCTTTGGAGTGCCTCACAATCCTCACTGGTTTTCACCACCCCGAACAACTTTGTATCATCCGCAAATTTAGCCACTTCACTGCTTACTCCCATCTCCAAATCATTAATGAACAAGTTAAAAAGCAGTGGACCAAGTACTGATCCCTGTGGTACCCCACTGCTTACACCCCTCCACTGGGAGAACTGCCCATTTATACTCACTCTCTGTTTTCTATTAATTAGCCAGTTTTTGATCCATAAAAGGACTTGTCCTTTTATCCCATGATTTTTGAGCTTGCTTAGGAGCCTTTGATGAGGAACTTTATCAAAAGCTTTCTGGAAGTCAAGGTAAACAATATCTATTGGATCCCCCTTGTCCACATGTTTGTTCACCCCCTCAAAGAACACTAACAGGTTAGTGAGACAAGATCTTCCCTTACAGAAACCGTGCTGAGTCTGCCTCAATAGGTTTTGTTCATCTATGTGCCTACTAATTCTTTCCTTAATAATGGTTTCCACCAATTTACCCGGTATCGACGTCAGACTGACAGGCCTGTAATTTCCCGGATCTCCTCTGGAACCCTTTTTAAAGATGGGAGTGACATTAGCTACCTTCCAGTCCTCAGGAATGGAGGCTGATTTTAAGGAGAGATTACATATTTTTGTCAGGAGATCCACAAGTTCACAATTGAGTTCTTTCAGAACTCTTGGATGTATGCCATCTGGGCCTGGTGATTTATCAGTTTTTAAGTTGTTTATCAGTTTTAGGACCTCCTCTCTCGTCACCTCAATCTGACTCAGGTCTTTCAACACCCCTCCTGAAATCAGTGGTTCTGGAGTGGGCAAGCACTTCTCATCTTCCACAGTGAAGACGGAGGCAAAAAATGCATTTAGCTTCTCAGCCATTTCCCTATCATCCTTCAGTACTCCTTTTACCCCTTGGTCATCCAAGGGCCCCACTGCCTCCCTGGCTGGTTTCCTGCTTCTAATGTATTTGAAGAAAGTTTTATTGTTGGTCTTTACATTTTTTGCTATATGCTCCTCATATTCCCTTTTTGCCTGCCTGACCACAGACTTGCATTTTATTTGCCATAGCCTGTGTTCTGTTTTATCAGCCTCACTGTGACTAGCTTTCCACCGCTTAAAGGAATCCTTTTTACCTTTTACAGCTTCCATTACTTTGTTTGTTAACCATGTAGGCTTTTTCTTATACCTGTTTGTGCCTTTCCTAACCTGCGGAATATATTTTATTTGAGCTTCTAGAATTGTAGTTTTAAACAGTTTCCAAGCTTCCCCAATGGTTTTGACCCTTTCTACTTTTCCCTTCAGTTTCCTCCCCACATGTCCCCTCATATCAGAAAAATTACCCCTTTTAAAGTTAAAAGTGGTTGTGTGAGTCTTTTTGGCCAATTCCCTATTTGTACAAATGTTGAACTCAACAACATTATGATCACTGTTCCCAAGCGGTGCAATCACTTTTACATCTCTCACCAGGTCTTGAGTGTTACTTAGGACCAAATCAAGGATCGCCTCTCCCCTGGTAGGTTCCATGACCATCTGCTCCATAGCACAGTCATTTAGAGTGTCTAGAAACTCAATCTCTTTCTCTCGACTAGAACACATATTGACCCAATCAATGTGTGGGTAGTTAAAATCACCTATTACGACACAGTGTTTTTGTCTAGCTGCTATCTTTAATTCATTCATCATTTTATAATCCTCCTCTATCTTTTGATCCGGTGGGCGATAACAAACTCCCAGTGTTAAGTTTCCTTTTGGCCCCCCTATTTCAACCCACAGAACTTCAAGAAGCGAATCCAATTCTCTTAGCCTCTCGATCTTTCTGGACTTTATACCCTCTCTGACATACAGAGCCACCCCACCTCCAACCCTTCCCCCCCTATCCTTCCGATATAATATATAACCGGGAATCACCGTATCCCACTGATTTTCCTCATCCCACCAAGTTTCTGAAATACCCACAATGTCTATTTTTCCCTCTGACACCAAGCACTCCAACTCCCCGATTTTACCTCGGACACTTCGAGCATTTGTATAGAAACAGCTGTAATTTCCCATACTGGTTAAGCCTGCCACCTTCCTCTTGCAATCTCGAGACCTTGTCAGGCAGTCCATGTCACTAGCCATGGTCTCAGTGGACAATTTCAATCCACCTCCCTGTAGAAAAGCAACAGGTACCCCCTCATCTCTCTGAGATGAGCCAACCCGAACCAGAGACTTTTCATCTCCTGTCGGCTTTCCCCCAATATTCAGTTTAAAAACTGCTCTGCCACCTTTTTGATTTTAAGCGCCAGCAGCCTGGTTCCTTCTCGGGACAAGTGGAGACCGTCTCGCCTGTACAGCTCCCTCTTGTTCCAAAAAGAATCCCAGTGCCTAACAAACCTGAACCCTTCCCCTCTACACCATCGTCTCATCCACGCATTGAGACTCCTGATCTGTGCCTGTCTCTCCGGCCCTGCGCGTGGAACAGGTAGCACTTCTGAGAAGGCTACCTTGGAGGTCCTGGCCTTGAGTTTCCTGCCCAGCAGCCTAAATTTCTCCTCCAGGACCTCACGACTGCATTTCCCCACATCGTTGGTGCCGACATGCACCACGACCACTGGCTCCTCCCCAGCACTATCTACCAGCCTATCTAAAACACGCGTAATGTCCGCTACCTTTGCACCAGGCAGGCAAGTCACCATACGGTCAGTACGCGGGTTCGCCACCCAGCTGTCTACCTGCCTAAGGATCGAATCACCCACTACCAAGAGCCCCCCTCCCACCCTGCCCAGGGATGGTTCCTTGGTGCAAAAGGATAACCGCTCACCAGCTGGGGAAGAGGTCCCTTCTGAGGGCACATTCCCCTTATCCTCAGCACGGTGCCCTGTTTCCCCTAGACCCTCATGCTCCCTGACAGCAGCGGGGCTGCCAGATCCAGAGTGGGACGTAGCTAACAAGTCCCCGAGAGTCTTTTCTGTGCGCCTAGCTGACTGTCTCTGCTTCTCCAGGTCAGCCACCTTGGCCTCAAGGGAGCACACACGTTCCCTGAGAACCAGGAGCTCCTTGCACCGAGCACACACCCAAGACTTCTGCCCAGTGGGCAGATAGTCATACATGTGACACTCTGTGCAAAACACTGGATAGCCCCCAACCCCCTGCTGGCATTCTGGCTTCATAATTCTTTTAAAATAAGTAAATGTAATCCCCCTTTTAAATCCCTTTGTATTTATGTGTTTTTTTCTTGTCAAAGTCAAATTACTTTATGGGGAAAACAAGGAGCCTAGGGTTTTCACTTTCTGCCTCTTCTTGGGCGTCTCACAGAGCCCCTAGTCCAAGAGTCCCTGGGCTAAGAGCCACGGGCAAAGAGCCCTTTAGCTCGCCCTTCGGCTCGTGCCAGAGGCTCGTGCCTCTGGCAAGGTGCTTCCTTAAATAGAGGCCTCCCCCAGCAGAGTGCTGGCAGCAGCTATTCAAATGCACCCAGGCACTCAATCACATGCAAAACAATGCCCCTTCCTTTTCCTCTCAATTGCAGTCAATCACAGTCAAACAATGCCCTTTCCTCTCTCAAGCAGCCAGGAATCTGCAAAAACTCCAAGCGCTTCCACACACTCCCAGACCAGTTCTCCCACCAAAATCCTCAGCTGGATCCTCTCCGCTGAAAGCAAATAAAAAACCACTCACCCCTCTGTCTCCTGCTCCTGCTCCTGCTCAGAGCTCAGCTGGGTCTCCTCTGCCTCTGGCCAGGTGTTTCCTTAAATAGAGGCCTCCCCCAGCAGAGTGCTGGCAGCAGCTATTCAAATGCACCCAGGCACTCAATCACATGCAAAACAATGCCCCTTCCTTTTCCTCTCAATTGCAGTCAATCACAGTCAAACAATGCCCAAGGCCACACCCCCTGACATCACCGGAAGTGTGTCATAAGGCCACACACACCGCCCCCAACGGTCCCAGCCGCCGCCGGCGGCCTTGCAGCTCCACTGCATGAGGGGCCCGGCGGTGGACCTGCAAGGCCGGCGGGAGTGCAAGGAAGCCCCACGAAGGCCCTCCCTGGCCCCAGGCAGGCAGGGGTGGGGAGAGGCAGGGAGGAAGCAACTTACCCTCCCTCTTCTCCTGCCTCCTCCTGGCTGAATGAGGGCCGGAAGCAGGGCGACCGGAAGCGGGGGGCGGGGCGTCGTCATGTGCCCCGCCCCCCGTATCTCACCCGGGGGAATTGCGATCCCCCGCGATCCCCCCCGAAATGACCTCTGTGTACGGCACGGCTTAGGCAGATGGTACAGGGAATATGGAGGCGGATCCAATGATTCTTCCAAGGACAGCCAGGGTGGTGCAGTGGTCACAGAACTGGACTGGGAACTGGCAGACTGGGAACCCCACTCACGCATGAAGTCCCTCATCCAGCAGCATGAAGGGGAACAG
>NW_015196162.1:0-3066 GCF_001447785.1 Gekko japonicus | reverse complement strand
AGGTGGAGGAATACTTGAAGGGCAATAGCTAATGGGCAGCAGAAGTAGTGGAAGGTGACGCTGGTGGAAGATCTTTCATAGACAATGGCAGTACCACTTCAGCTAACCCTGGTAAGTTCTGCACAGAAGAAGGACATGGTAAACCACTTCTGACCTATTCTATCCTTGAAAACCGTATGACGAGACAATCCAAAATGAAAAAAAGATATAGCGCTGGAAGATGGAACCTCCAGATCAGATGGCACTCCATCAGCTACTGGGGAAGAGCTGAGGACAACTTGACTAACGCTATTCTAAATGCCACCACTGGACCAAAGACGTTCACTTGTTGACATGAATGGATGCAAAAGGAATGTCTAAAGCTGTTTTATGCATATAATAGGAACAGGGAACATGAGAAGTGTGAACCAAGGTAAGCTCAAAATTGTAAAACGAGAAATGGAATGATCAAGCATTGCAGTCCTGGGAAAGAGCATTTTCATTTGGATAATTACAAAGTGTTTTATGTAGGGAATGACAAACATAGAATGAATGGAGTTGCTCTTATAGTGAGACAAGATGAAGTATAGAAAGTATGACCAAGTAATATCAATCAGACTTCATGGGAAGCCTATCAAAATAACCATCATTCAAGTTTATTCCCCAACTACAGATGCTGATGAGGAAGAAATTGAAAGCTTTTTTTTTTAGTGTCCAGGAAGAAATTTATCACATACCTAAACAGGATGTGCTGAAAATCATAAGTGACTGGAGCGCAAAAGTAGGAAACCAAGCAAAATCAAATATTGCTGGAAGATTTGGGCTAGGAGTATGAAATGAAGTATGAGAGCAACTCAGAATTTTGTGAAGACAACAATTTGTTCATTGCAAACACATGTTGCAGGCAACCAAACAGACGATTGTATACATGGCCCTACAGTTTTAGAAAGTAAAGTGAAAGCTGCACTGAGAGCAATTGGGAGAAACATATAATCAGGAGTAGATGGGATGTCAATAGAGCTATTCCAAACCACAGAAATAAAGTCCATCAAAATCTTTAAAAAGTTGTGCCAGCAAATATGGAAAACAAAGCAATGCCCCACAGACTGGGAACACTCAATCTGCATTTCAATTCCAAGAAAAAGGAGACGTAAAAGATTGCAGCAACTATTGGATGATCACATTAATTTCTCATGCAAGTAAAGTGATGTTCAAAATCTTACATCAAAGACTGTAACCCCATATGGAATTAGAGATGCCAGATTTCAAGCTGGATTCAGAAATGGAAGCGGCACTAGATACAGGGGTCTTGTTGTAGAAAAAGAGCTGCCGGAGCTCATTAGCATAACTCATTAGCATAACTTATTTGCATATGCCACGCCCCCTGACATCACCGGAAGTGACAGAAGGCCACACCCCCTGACATCACCGGAAGTGTGTCAGAAGGCCCGGCTACTTACCCTCCTGCTTCATCCTCATTCCCAAACGGAATGAGGATCGAAGCAGAGGGCGGGGTAAAGAAGGGGGCGGGGCTCCACCACGTGACCGCCCTGCCCCCTAGAGGTTCTCTTCCGGAGCTCCGTACCTGAGAGCTCCCCCCCGACTAGAGCCCTGACTAGATATCATATTGCGAATTTACATTGGTTACTGGAGCATACGGAAACATTTCAGAAGAAAATCAGCTTGTATTTCATAGATTACAGAAAGGTTTTTACTGTGTGGATCTTGAAAAGCTATGGTTGGGTTTAATAGAAATGAGTGTGCCATAACATCTGATTCATTTGGTGAGCAACCTGTACTCTGGACAAGAGGCTTCTGTTAGGGCAGAATATGGAGAAACAAAATGGTTTCCAATTGGCAAAAGTGTTAGACAAGGAAGCATTTTATCTTTTCAGTCTGTATGCAGAATATATCATAAAGAAAACTGGATTAGGTTTAGATAAAGGTGAAGTGAAAATTGATGGAAGGATCGTTAACAATTTGAAATATATAGGTGACAACATGTTACTGGCAGAAAACAGTGAAAACTTGAAACAACTACTGATGAAGGTTAAAGTAGAAAGTGCCAAAGCAGGATTATAGCCGAACATCAAGAAGTAATGACTACTGAGGAAATAAGCAAGTTTACGGTGGACAATGAAGAAATTGAAATTTTTCAAGATTTTCTATTCCTTGGCTCCATCAACAACAACAACAAAAAAGGGGACTGTACCCAAGAAATCAGAAGGACATTGAGACTGGGAAGAACAGCCATGAAGGAGCTAGAAAAGATTTTTAAGAAGAGAAGAGAAGAAGAGAAGAGATTGGATTTATATCCTGCCCTTCACTACCCAAAGGAGTCTCAGAGCAGCTTACAACTCCTTTCCCTTCCCCTCCCCACAACAGACACCCTGTGAGGTAGGTGGGGCTGAGAGAGCTCTGACAGAAACTGCTCTTTTTTTCAAGGACAGCTCTTATCAGAACTACGGCTTGCCCAAGGTCATCCAGCCAGGTGCCAGTGGAGGAGTGGGGAATCGCATTTAACCACTACAGCAAACTGGCTCTTTTAAGTGTAAGGATCTGTTGCTGGAGAGCAAGATCAAGTTAATTCATGCCATTACCAGAGGTCATTTCAGGGGGGATCGCGGGGGATCGCAGTTCCCCCAGGTGAGGTACGGGGGCGGGGCATATGACGAAGCCCCGCCCCCTGCTTCCGGTCGCCCCGCTTCCGGCCGTCATTCAGCCAGGAGGAGGCAGGAGAAGAGGGAGGGTAAGTTGCTTCCTCTCTGCCTCTCCCCACCCCTGCCTGCCTGGGGCCAGGGAGGGCCTTTGCGGGGCTTCCTGAGATGTGGGTTTCTGCATGTGGGCAAGCCTTTAGTATTGCAAATATTCTGGCTTCCTTGACTTAATGGCAGGTGCATACCAATCTTTTTATTTCTAAATGTTTCCAAATTCTTTAGGTTCATGAACAATGGAATGCAAATGTTGGTTCCTGTGTAAGACGGAGGAAAGATATCTCTTGAGACAAAGGCCTAGCAAAAATCATGTTGGGAGTCATGTACTGCTAGCTGTTTCAAATGTTACAGAAATAGAGGAGAGAAAGAACAC
>NW_015196161.1:0-2964 GCF_001447785.1 Gekko japonicus | reverse complement strand
CCTAACCCTAGCCCTAATCCTAATCCTAAACCTAGGCCGAGCCCTAACCATAACCCTAACTGTAAACCCAAACCCTAGTCCTAATCCTAACCCTAGCCCTAAACCTAACCCTAGCCCTAACCCTTACCCCAACCCTAAACCTAACCCTCACCCTAACACAAACCCTAACACTAGCCCTAACCCTAACTCGAACCCTAATCCTAGCCCTAACCCTAACCCTAATATTAACCATAACCGTAACCCTCACCCTAAACACTAACCCTAGCCCTAATCCTAAACCTAAAGCTAGCCCTAACCTTAACACAAACCCAAACCCTAACCCTGGCCCTAACCCTAGCCCTAGCCCAAGCCCTAAACCAAAGACTAACCCTAACACTAACCCTAGCCCTAACCCTAAGACTAACCTTAACCCTAGCCTTAGTCCTTACCCAAACCCAAACCCTAACCCCAACCCAAACCCTAACCCTCACTCTAAACCTAACCCTAAACCTAACCCTAGCCCTAACCCTAGCTCTAGCCCTAACCCTAACCCAAAGAATAACCCTAACCCCACCCCTAGACCTAGCTCTAACCCTAACCCTAGCATTAACCCTAACCCAAATCCTAAGACTAACCCAAGCCCTAACCCTAGCCCCTACCCTAGCTTTAACACTCACCCTAACCATAACCCGAGCTTTAAACCTAGCCCTAGCCCTAACCCTCCCCTACCAATAGCCCTAACCCTAACTCTTATCCCAACCCTAATCCTAACCCGAAACCTAACCCTAACCCTAAACCCAAACCATAACCATAACCCTAAACGGAACCCTAACCCTAACATTAACCCTAACCCTAACACTAAGCCCTAACCCTAACCCTCACCCTAACCGTTATCCTAACCCTAAACCTAAACCCTACCCTAGTTCTACCACTAACCCTCGCCCTAGCCCTAACCCTAACACTAGATATAATCCTAATCTAAACCCTAAGACTAACCATAACCCTAACCCTAACCCTAGCCCTAACACAACCCCCAAACCCAACGCTAACCCTAACCCTAAACCTAACCCTAACCCTACCACTAATCCCTAACCTTAACCCTAACCCTAGCCCTAACCCTAACCCTACCCTACCCCTAACATTAACCCTTACATTAACCCTAAACCCTAACCCTAACCATAACCCTAACCCTAAAATTACCCTAAACCCTAACCCTAGCCCTAGCCCTAACCCTAACCCTACCCTACCCCTAACATTAACCCTTACATTAACCCTAAACCCTAACCCTAACCATAACCCTAACCCTAAAATTACCCTAAACCCTAACCCTAGCCCTAGCCCTAACCCTAACCCTACCCTACCCCTAACATTAACCCTTACATTAACCCTAAACCCTAACCCTAACCATAACCCTAACCCTAAAATTACCCTAAACCCTAACCCTAGCCCTAGCCCTAAACCTAGACCTAGCCTTAACACTTATCCTATCCCTATCCCTACCCTAACCCTAGCCCTAGCCTTACCCTAAAACTAACCCTAGAAATAGCCCGTACCCCTACCCCTACCCCTATCCCCAAACATAACCCCATCCCTATACCCTAACCCTAGCCCTAAACCGAGCCCTAATCCTAACACTAATACTAACCCTACCCTAGCCCTAGCCCTAAACCTGAAAAAATTACCCTAACCCTAACCCTACCCTAAACCTAACCCTAACCCTAGCGCTAACCCTCGCCCTAACCCTAACTTTAAACCTAAAACTGAACCTAACCCACACCCTAACGGTAACCCTAAACCTAAACCTAAACCCTACCCTAGTTCTACCCCTAGCCCTAGCCCTAGCCCTAGACCTAACCCTAACCCTAAAACTAATGCTAGCTCTAACCCTACCCCAAACCCAAAGACCAACCATAACCCTAACCCTAGCAATAGCCCCTAACCCTACCCCTAACCCCATCCCTACCCTACCCCTATCCCTAACCCTTAACCTTAACCTAACCGTAACCCTAAACCCTAACCCTACCCTAGCCCTAACACTAGCCCTATATCGCTAACCCTACCTCTAACCATAACCCTACCCCTAAACCTAACCCTAACCCTTGCCCTAACCCTAATCCTAATCCTATCCGTACCCCTAACCCTAACTACAACCGTATTCCTAAACCTAGCCCTAGCCCTAGCATTAACCCTAGCCCTAAGCCTAACCTTAACTGTAATCCTAGCCCTAAGCCTAACCCTAACCCTAACTATAAAGCCTAACCCTAACCCTAAACCTAGTGCTAACCCTAACCCTAACCCTAATCCTAGCCCTAACCATAAACCGAACACTAACCCTAACCCTAACCCTAACCCTAAAACCTACCGTAGTCTAACCCGTAACCCTAGCCCTAGCCCTAAACCTAACCCTAGCTCTAACCCTAACCCAAACCCTAAGACTAAACCTAACCCTAACCCTAGCTCTAGCCCTAACCCTAACCCTAACACTAGCCCTAACCCTAAGACTAACCCTAACCCTACCCCTAGTCCTAACCCCAACCCTAACCCCAACCCCAACCCTAACCCTCACTCTAAACCTTACCCTAAACCTAACCCTAGCTCTAGCTCTAGCCCTAACCCAAAGAATAACCCTAAATCTAACCCTAGACCTAGCCCTAACCCTAACCCTAGCCCTAACCCTAACCCAAATCCTAAAACTAACCCTAACCCTAACCCTAAAACCTACTGTAGTCTAACCCGTAACCCTAGCCCTAACCCTAACCCTAGCTCTAACCCTAACCCAAACCCTAAGACTAACTCTAGCCCTCGCACTAACCCTAACCCTAAGACTAACCCTAACCCTAACCCTATCCCTATCCCTATCCCTAGCCGTAACCCTAACCCTAGCCCTAAGCCTAACCCAAACCCCAACACTGACTCTAACCCAAACCCTAACCCTTACCCTAATGTTAACCCTAAGCCCAAGAGAACAATGAGAGACAATGTTTT
>NW_015196160.1:0-3036 GCF_001447785.1 Gekko japonicus | reverse complement strand
TTTTCTACAAAATGACCCCTGATTATAACATCTCCATATGAGCCTCCCTTTCCTTTTCCCACAAAGCTGCAACAACTAGAGCTCTGAGATAGGAATGGGAGTAGGGTTGCCAGCTCTGGGTTGAGAAATCCCTAAAGATTTGGCAGTTAGATGCTGGGGAGGGCAGGTCGGGGAAGGGGAGGAACCTCAGCAAGGTCCATCTGCCACAGAGTCCACCTTCAAACGTAGCCATTTTCTCCAGAGGAAATTATCTCTGTAGCTTGAAGATAAGTTGTAATTCCAGGAGATCTTCAACCACCACCTGGAGGCTGGTGGGCCATTGCCTAGACATTAATTTAGTGAAATAAACCGATTTAGATGTGTGCTCCAGCTTACCCTGTATCCTCAAAGATTACCCAATATTGCATGGTTATTAGTTGCTGTAGATTTTCCAGGTTGTGTGGCCGTGGTCTTGGCATTGTAGAACCTGACATTTCGCCAGTCGCTGTGACTGCATGGTTATTTTATCATAAGGAACACAGGCACCAAACTTGTTCCTGGAATACATACTTGGGTCAATAACTCATGTCCTATGGATATCAGGTAAGTCAGAATGTAATGAGATGTTTAGATTTAAGATAAAAGAGAAAGCTTTCCAGAAAATCAGCCTGACACCCAATTCACAGATGCTAAATTTATCCAGAAACCAGACACTATAAATTAAATCTTTGGCTGGTTTGCTGAAACTACTGTCTACAATAGTTGTATAAGACCATGGGCAGGGTGTGTATGGAGGGAATAGCCCCTCACATTAATTGGAATGGAGTGAAATGAATAATTGTCTGCTTCATTTAATATTTACTCCACAAATGTCCAAAGGGAAACCTGGTGGAGTTAAGATAGCCTTTAATGTGCATTCTGTCAAGCATTATGGAATTTCCACCGAGGAGGAGCCCTCCCTCTCCTTTCTTCTTCCTAACACATGTTAATACTGCCTTTTACCAGATTAAATGGCTATGAAGCCTGACTTCAGTAAAAGCGTTCTAATATTCATGAGAGACTAGCTGGGTTAGAGATGCCAATAAGTAGACATGAAAGCTTGCCTAAAGATTTGTATTTTTGCATTTATTTTTAATCTTTGTGGGAACAGCAAAAAGGGCTGGTGGTTCTAGTATGGCTAAGCATGCTCTTTTGCCATGCAAAAGGTGTTCCCCCAATTGTTTCCCACAGTATCCCAAATGAGGTTGCACCATCAATTTATACAGGGCAGGGCCTGTATAAATGTTGCTCCTATTGGTCTTGTTGGGTTTCTGTGTGGCAATGTGGCACACTTGCACTGCCACAGTGCTACTTGTTCTGGAATGTACTATTTGTTCTCCTGGCAAACAAGCAACCTCCCAACAGTTCACTTTCCCTGAGATTTTGGGTGCCTGTTTGCCTGCCTTGCTGGGTTGGAAACAATGGAGGGAATGGGGTTAACCTGTTTGGGTGCTCATAGAATTGGACCCACTGGCCCAATGTCTTTGGTACCTGGGGGTTTCTGTGGGGAGAGGTTCCAGAAGGCCCCCCTGCTAATTTAGAGCCTCTCCCTCAAACTCCCTCCCCCCAAGCCCCATATTATACCCTATGAGTTTTCACCATTGACTTCAAAGGCCCATAGGGTATAATAGGGCCAAATATTCAGCCTGGCTGAATACCATCTGAATTGGTTTGCATTGCCAAAAATGGTATTTGGGAGGTATTCGGCCCACAGAATTCAGCCAAATGTGAATCGGACTGAATTTCTTTTCAGTGCGCATCCCTAGGCAGGAATAGTGCAGGCAGGAATTGTGCTGCTTTAGTTGGAAGCAGGATTGCCACGCAGGGGATGGGAAACTTACCAGGCCACATCTCTGGCATTAAGCAGGATGTTATATTCAGTGCCAAGCCTAGCACTGTTGCTCTACCAGGGTTTCCAGGATAGGCACAACAATAGGCACAACAATAAGTATAGAGGCAAGGTCTACAAATCAGTCCAGTCAGAGATCAAAAGTCTAGTCCAAGGGTCAGGGTAAGGAGGGTTGAGGTTTCAGGGGTCCAGTTCTAGGGCTTGGGAACAGGTTCAAGATACAGGGTCTGGATCCCAGCTGTAGGAGCAAGCACAGGTTACCAGAGACAAGGTACAAGGCAGCAAGACAAGTCAGGGTAGAGCTCTGTTTGCTAAGGAGGTCAGCTCACAGAGGGGTAACAAGCAAATTTGCTGGCATGCTGAGCCTTGCTCAGTGTTTCTTTTATTGCTCCTTTGCTGACTCATCCCCCAAAGCCCAGCCTTCTTACAGGTGCAGGACTTTCCCTATCAGCCTGTAAATCCTGGTCCTGTAAGGACTCCACTCCAGGAATTAACATTGATCATTGGTGAGCAATCAGGTGAGGGCTTCATCTTCTCTCTAGAGCTGTCAAACACTCTCTCCTTTTTCTACACTCTGCTGGTTCAGGAGATGCCGGCAGAGATGGAGATGCAGGTCTCTGTGGCATTTCTTTCTACTCCTAGAAAACTGAGCATCCTGGCCATTTATTTATTTATTATTTTATTTACAGCCCACTCATCCTGCGAGCGGGCTCAGGGTGGGTAACATCATGAAACATACAATAAATACAATTAAAATGAAACAATTTAAACAATTTGAAAATAATAAACATTAAAACACAGTCAGACTTCTAACAAATCAGCTAGTTGTGGGGGTTCCCTGGCATATTATTTGGGTTGATAGGTGGGTGGTTGGCAACCACCTCAGGGAGGCCATATAGAGATGTCTGCTGCCTCAACCAAAGGCCTGGTGGTACAGCTCCATCTTACAGGCCCTGCAGAATTGAAGAAGATCCTGCAGGGCCCTAATCTTGACTGAGAGCATGCTCCATCAGGCAGGGGCCAGGGTGGAAAATGCCCTGGTCCTGGTTGAGGCAAGATGGACATCCTTTGGGCCTGGGACAACTGGGAGATGGTGGTCCATAGAGCATAACACTCTTCAGGGCGTATATGGGAAGTGGTGGTCCCTCTGATATGTGGGTCCCAGGCCA
>NW_015196159.1:0-3068 GCF_001447785.1 Gekko japonicus | reverse complement strand
GATTGCTCTTATTGTAATAAAAACAAATATGGAAGCTAAAATTAGTTGATAGTAAATAGTATTCTCATACTCAGCTATCTGTTTTTAAAGAGTTCAAACTGAGATTCAGCCAAAGTCAGGAAAATGTGACCGATAGTATTTCCAGTAAACAGAATGAAATCTGTCTGGTAATAAAAGAGATTTTTCCAGATAGATCTTTTCTTCCACAGTGTTTGCACCAATCATTGTTGGCTTGGGAAAGGCTTTCTTGATTCTGTATAATCAATGTGATTTTGCTAGTAGGCGAGAATGTTTAGCACATGTTTAGCACAGCCAGTTTGGTTGGAGATCCTGGAGGCTTTTTGTCATCTTCTGGGTTTGGAACAGCAGTCACTGGGTGTGTGGAGAGGTAGGTATTTGTGAATTTCCCGCATTGTGCAGGGGGTTGGACTAGATGACCCTGGAGGTCTTTTCCAACTCTGTGAGTCTATGTGAAATTTTCCTTTCTTTTATCTTCCCTTTAGGGTTCATTAGGAGGTCCCTTCCAACTCTGTGAATCTATGTGAAATTTTCCTTTCCTTTCTCTTCCCTTTAGGGTTCATTCCATTACATTACAAAGTTATCATCTAAGATCTTCTATGGAGGCCCTGCCCTTTGTGTGCATGGCTAGGGAGAGGGGCAACCAGAGACAGGGCCTTCTTTGTGATGACTCCTCAACTCTGGAATTCTCTCCTCACATAACTTCACCTAGTGCCAAACTTGTTAAAGTTCAGGTACCACGTGAAAACCATTTTTATATTTTTTCCAGGCATTCTGTTGATCTTTTTTGTTCACTTTGCTGCTATTTTACTATTTTATTATTTCTTCCTTGGTTTGTTGTTGTATTGTATTTTAATTCTCCCTTTTGCACTCATGGTCTGAATGGCATTTTGTTTTTTGCTTTTATATGAAACCATACTACTACTGTTATTAGTTGACCTCTGAAAAGCTGGTGCTGAAAATCATTGGACCTGCATGGACAAAAAGCAAGGGGGCACCAGAGAGGATGAGGAGGATCAAGATATTGTTTCCTACATGTTCCACCAGTGGTGTTTCTATGGATGCAAGTGTGAGATCGGGGATAGTTTTGCCCAGTCCCTCACTGCAGCCTCCAGGGATGTGTTGCTTTTTGTCCTCTTTGGTCCCATAATCTTCAGCACTGTATTTTCAGCGTTATCAGTGGTTGCTGGGGAAATGAGGAGGTGGGAAAGGTCTACATCAGCAAGCTACTTCATCTGGCACTTCATTGGATCTGCTAGTCTCTATGTGGCTTTAAAGATGTTGTGAGGTGCCTCAGATGGTTTTTAATGGGAAGTGCAGGTAATATTTTAAATAAAAGAGAGCAGGCATTTGCAAAGGGCTGCGGAGAAAAGAACAAGATGCAAACGCAGAGTATCTGGGCAGGGGAGCCACCCGCCTAGGTCGCAGAATCTGCTTTGTAGAGATTGTTCAAAGGAGCCTGGATGAAGATGTCTAATGTGGCTAATTAGTTGCTGTGCAAAATGTGTGTAACAGAACTCTTATGCCATTTTTTTAAAAAAAAAAGAACAAGAGGAAAACAGCCGTGAAAGGAAAGAATTTTGGAGGGATGTCAGGAGGAATGGCTGCTTAACCTTCTACCATCTGGCTGTTTTCTGCTCAAAATTATGCATCCCCAGATTCTTTTCCATCTATAGGGGGAAAGAAGTGGATACCAGATGTATCCTCTGCCATTCCTCTGCTAAAACTGATAGTCTCCAAAGCTTCTTTTGGTTGGAGTTTGATAAGGCAGGGGAATGATGCACAGGGGTCACTGCTGTTCTGGGCCTGTATCTGTGAATTTGCTGCACTAAAAAGCATTTATGAGAAGGGGTATACACATTCTGCCTGTGATGTTTTGTATGCAAGCTTGAACCAGAACCTGATGAGAAATCAGGTATTTTCTACTCAGACTGGCAGCAGCTCTCCAAGGTCTCAGGCAGAGGGCTTTCATATCACCTGATCCCTTTAACTGGAGATGCCACTGACTGAACCTGGGACCTTCTGCATGCCAAGCAGAGATTCTTCCACTGAGCCACAGGCCATCTCCAGCATTCTGTTGGAGAACCTTCAGAGCTCCCCAGAACAGAGTGATCCTGGAGCATTTTCCCCCATGCAAACAAATGGGGGGGACGGACACAAAAATTAATCCTGTAAGTGTTCAAGTGTTTTCCCCAAGGAAGGATATTTAGCCAGGCATTGTTTCCCTTTAATAGCATGTGTTCTAATGTGCAAGGGATAGATTACTTTGCTTCTTCTGTAAAATATATCCAGTGCCCTATAATTTCTAATAGCATGAAGCACCCCATCCAATCCCAGTGTGTACCATATCATATGAGCATGCCATAATAGTGGCTCCAAAGGCATTCACAGGCTCCACTTCCTTTGCTTGCTTGCTTTGTTTCTTTGCAAATCCACTGTTTTTAAAATCTCCCTCTCTTGAATTTCCAAAGGTTTTGCTTAACAGTATTATCTAAAAGCTTGCTGCTTTGCATCCTAGTAATTCTCTGTGACAGAAGCTTTCTCTAATGGCTAAGAGATTCGCCTGTGGTTTCTTCCCCCCGCGTGCTGAAAAAAATAAATAAAGCAGTTACAGTAATCCACATTGTGCACCACTAAATTGCAATTTGCTGATACTCTCTTTTTAAAAAGAGCCCTACAGACACCTTCGCGATCGATGGTGACAGTTCTTTGCATTCAAGCTCATGCAGTTGTGACGGCCGCTGCCCTTTCGCTGCGTTCTCTGACTTCGGAAGGTGTCGATTACCAAGTAGCTCTCCTATCTTTTTCTGCGGACTTCCGCGCATTTCTCGTCCTCCGCTGTTTCTGCGCAGCATTGATCTTCCTAGAAATGTGCAGTGAACAAAGCAGCGTTTCGGTTGTGGTGACGTGTCCCCCAACACCCCCACCACGGCACTGGTCAAGAAAAACACGGCAAGAAACCGGACCGAAGACCAGATTCGTGGCTAAAAGCCTACCTACACTTGTGTTTGAAATCATGACTTCAGGCTCTTCTCGGTCTATAATGTGGC
>NW_015196158.1:0-3059 GCF_001447785.1 Gekko japonicus | reverse complement strand
GCCAATGTGGCAGTGCCAGCTCAATCACAGCTCAAGCAAGGGTTGCAAGAAAATGGGAAGTGAACACAAAGGAATGCTAGCAAAGGGGGGGGGGTTCCTCTTGAAACTGACATGGCTACTTTGAATCTGATAACAGTTTTACCAAAGCTGGAGAATCCCCCCCACCTCCATTACTTTGAAGTTTGGTAAACATTTTGTTTCAGCAGAGACTGTCTGGAAATGTATCCATTCACGAACCCATACGAACTGCTTGAAAGTTCATGGAAAGTTTGTGCCAGCTTCCATTTGCAAACCATAAACTGGTCAAAATTAATGACAAACTTTAGTTTGCGAGCCAGTTTGTGCACATTCCCAATGTCTACTGGCTGCATTGGATGAGTTCAAATCCCCCAGACCAGATAGTGTGCACCCAAAAGTGCTCAAAGAACATTCTGGAGAGCTTGCAGAGACTTTGTCCATCATCTTCAAGACCTCTTGGAGGACAGGAGATGTGCCACAAGACTGGAAAGCCCACCACCTCCCAAGGAAGCCTGTTTCACCAAGGAACTGCTCTATCAGGAAGTTTTTCAAAACGTTTAGCCAAAAACTCTTTTAATTTCAACCTGTTGGTTCTTATCTGACCTTCTGGGGCAACAGAAAACAACTCTGCACCATCCTCTATATGACAGCCCTTCAGGTACTTGAAGATGGTTATCTTGCACTGTCCATTGCCCTTTTTAAGATTACAGCAGTTATATCCTGCACAGGATGTGAACTGCTCCGCTCAGCAGGGGGAAAAATTAGAGGGGACATTGCTGTGTTCAGTTATGGTCACTGCATCTCAAAAAGGACATTGCATAGCTGGAAAAAGTACAGAAGAGGGCAAACAAGATGATTAGGGGGTTCCTCTATGAGGAAAGGCTGAAGAGTCTGGAACTTTTCAGTTTAGAAAAGAGATGACTAAGGGGGGATACTATAGAGGTTTATAAAATTATGCTTTGGATGGAGAGAGTTGACAAGCAGACATTTTCCTCCCTCTCCCAAAATACTGGAACTCAGGGCATCCAATGAAGCTGATGGGCAGGAAATATTTCTTTATGGAGGGGGGTGATTAAAATGTGGAATTCACTGCCAGAGGATGTGGCGATGGCCACAGGAACAGACAGTTTTAGGGTTGCCAACCCCCCCTCTGGTTTGCCAGGGGTCCCCCATTTTTGGGGGGGTTCTACCCGCCGCCGGCCAGATGGCTGGCGGGGGAAGCCCCACCCCCAACACCCACAGCCACTCATCTCTCTACCTTTAAGTGTGTGGAACGTGTGTTTCCTCCCAATCCTGATCTCCGCAAGCTTGCAGGGAAATGCCAGCTTCGTGCTCTTAAAAGGGAAATGCGGCTGCTCTTAAAAGGGAAATGCCGGCTCCTTTAAGTCCAGAAAACTGCCGTTTCTGGAGATCTGGCACACGGGCGGGTGGGGTGGGGGCGGTGGACGTCCCCAACGTGACGTCATCACATCGGGGATGCCCCGCCCCCTCCAGGAACGCCCCCAAAGTCCCCCGCTGGGTGTGGAAGATGGACTTGGCAACCCTAGACAGCTTTAAAATGGAATTAGATAGATTCATGAAGGATAAGTCTATCAATGGCTACTAGCCATGGTGACTAAAAGGAATGTCCATGTTCAGAGGCATTAAAACTCTGAATCCCAGAGCCAGGAGGCAATATCAGGTTAAGGCCTTGGCCTCTATGCCCTGTTGTTGGTCTTCTGGAGGAACTGGAGGAACTGGTTGGTCACTGTGTGAGAGAGGATGCTGGACTAGATGGACCACTGGTCTGATCCAGCAGGGCTCTTCTTAACATTATTTGTATATGCAGCTATTGACTAAAAAAGAAAAAAAATGAGCGAAAAGATCTAACTACAGCTGAGCAAAGGGAAAACAAAATGAGTAATAATCACATCCCCTCTCTTGGTCTCAAAGTTATCCCCCACGATTATGAATTAAAATGTAGGCCAAATAATTTTAAAAACCAATTTCTGTTTCATTGGTACTTGTTCTTTCCCAACTACTCCTGGCTTCTTTCCAGCCAGTGTTCCCCTCCCTGGGTAGGCTTGAGGTGTGTGTGTGTGGGGGAGCAGTGAATGAAAACAAATTTAACTATAAATGCATTCTTAATGCCCCCCTGACCAGCTTGGAGAAGTCATTTGTCTCTTTAAATCCCTTCTCCAAGCCAGGCAGGCTGGCTGTGTGTGGGGGTTTGGAGAACACATTTAAAGTTAAAGTTGCTTTGTTTCCACCACTCCCTTCCTCTTTCCTCATTTATTTGCTTTCTTTCCACCTCTTTCTCTCTTGCTTTCCCCCTTACTTCCTCTCTTCCCCAGGCCTGTAGCTAGGAAATTCTTAGTAGGGGGGGGTGCCCTGGGGAAAGTGGGGGAGCCCCCAAAAGCTCCACACATGTGCACTGATGTCACAAAAAGTGCACTGACATGACATCACAACAAAAAATCAAATAAAAATAAAAAATGCTCACGCTGCTTCTGTGGTCAGCACTGAGATTCATCCCCCCCCCCGGTCTCCCTCCCTGATGCCAAGCTGAGGCATGAATAGAGGGCACACAGCTTACCTAGCTCTGTATTCAAATGGCCATGTGATGCAGAAACCCAGCAGCGCCGGCCCCCAAACAGGGACTCAGCAGTCAGAGAGAAATTAAGTTGCTTTTAAATGTAAAAGGCACACAGATTTAGTGACCTCACGCTTCTACAGAAAGATGAGATTCCAGCCCTTGCTGGGCATGGAGCCCTTGGAATAGGGCTAACAGGAAAAAGTGAGAGTGGGGGGGGGGAGGGGAGAAAACTGACCTGGAAAAGAGAAGTGATTATTGGGGAGAGGCAACGCACAAGCAGCTTGGAGGGGGACAGGGGCTGGACCAACATTGACAGTCAGGTGATCGAGCAGGGGTGAGGGGGCCATGGAGAGGGAAGGGGAGCTGAGGATCAGGGGAGGGGCCCGTAAATACCATGGGGGACAGACCCCATGGGCTCCACGGTAGCTACGGGCCTGTCCCTCCCTCATCTATTTGCTTTCTTTCC
>NW_015196157.1:0-3727 GCF_001447785.1 Gekko japonicus | reverse complement strand
CACTAAGGCACCCCAAAAGCACGAGTCCCCCTCTTCCTCCGGGGCTCCCCGTTATTAGGAAGGCGACCGTTACCTCACTCTCATGAACGGGTTGTAGGTGAACTCCTCCCCGATAGTTGATGGGATGGTTGGCTCACCGCTGTCGTACTTGGCCTGAGGGAAGAAGAAGAGTTGGCCCGAAGGAGTCTCAGAGCGACCTACAGCCTCCTTTCCTTCCTCCCCATAACAGGCAGGTTGGGTGGAGAAACCCCTCCCCCACCCCATTCTGAATTTTTTAAAGTGTTCCTGTTTTCCCCCTCTTCTGTTTGGAAGGGCAGGAAGCGGGGCCATTACCTGCCATAGTTATGTAAATGCAAACAATGGTGAAAACAACCGGGCGATGTAGTATTATGAAAACAGATTTAAGACTGCCGTTTTTGCAGTGAGTGGTGTTTCTTCAACACGAGCACGGAGAGAATCTGTTTCATCAGCCTGGGAAGAGTGCTTGAGTGTTAATTGAGAGATTAGAATGGTTGGCGTGTAAATGAATGTGATTGACGCAGCACGCCGTGAAAAAGCTGTCGTGTGAAACGGGGGATAGATGCAAATCCCGTTGTGTGTATGCGTCCATCTTTATTACCTGTTGAAGAAACACTACTCACTGCAAAGGTAAAGGTTCCCTGGCTCGAAAGCCAGTCGAGTCCGACTCTAGGGCTGCGGTGCTCATCTCCGTTTCAAAGCCGAAGAGCCAGCGCTGTCCGAAGACATTTCCGTGGTCATGTGGCCGGCATGAGTACACACCAAGGTGCACGGAACGCTGTTACCTTCCCACCGAAGTGGTCCCTATTTATCTCCTTGCAATTTCTTGCTTTCGAATTGCTAGGTTGGCAGGAGCTGGAACTAGAGACGGGAGCTCACTCCATCATGCGGCACCCGGGTCTCGAACTGCTGAACTACTGACCTTCCACAGCCTGCAGTTTGGCCTCTTAACCACTTGAGCCACCGCAGCTCCAACTCACTGCAAAACAACAGTCTAAATATATTTTCCTAATACTACGTTATGGTTGTTTTCATCACTGTCTGCATCCTTCCCGTGACCTCTCTGTTGTTTCTGCATCTATAGTTATGTGAATGGCTTGGCTTGCAAAGGAACGGAGGGACTGGGTGTCAGGAATCTCCAGGTGACTCCTGGAGTTTTCCCAGAATGCCTGCAAGGAGGGCCCCCAGGATGCACCTGGGTGGCCCAGGTCAAAGGGGGAGAGTGATGCAGAATGGGTGAAGTCAGAGGTTTAATAAAAGTGTTTGCTCTCAGGAGGGAGGGTCGCTTTTACTCCTGGTGCTGAACTCTGGGAAAGATAGCTGAGCTCTGATCCACCGGCCAGGAGCCATCGGGCATGTGGCCCGGCCTGCTGGCTGCCGAGAGCCTAGGTAATGAAACATCTTTAGAACCTTGACACAGAGAGTACTCCCTCTCTCGGTGTGATACCTCTGAGGATGCCAGTCTCAGCTGCCGGCAAAACAGCAGGTTCTACAATGCCAAGACCACGGCCACACAGCCCGGAAAATCTACGGCAACTAATCATCTTTCAAACCTTTTGTAACTTTCTAAGCTTAAAATGGCCTACTCTGTTTCAACATCTAGTAGAGTAAGTTTTTAGAAGCAGGGAAAGAAGGATGCGATTCTGACCGACTTTTCTTTGTCCTTCTGGTTGCTGATCTGGTGCTGTGCTAAAAGTATGCTTGTGACCATTTTCTCTTTTGAATAAACGTTTTACTTTTTGAAGCTGGTAGTCTTCTCTGGACCACATAGTTCCCACCCAACCCCCTTAGACCACGCCACTGCAAGAGGGGAGACCCAGGAAGGGGGAAAGGCAAGCAGTCAAGGCACCCGTTGCCAATCCTCCAGGGAATCCCCGAAGAAGGATTTTGGTCCCTGTGGTAAGCAGGTGCTGGCTATCAGGAGACCACAGGCCAGTTTGAGAAGGGGGGTCGGGAGTCTGTCCCTCCTGGCAGGAAGACCCCAAAAGGACAGTGGTGGCAGCGGTACCCTAGTGGGAAGAAGTGGAATAGGCATGGCCAAAACCCTAGTGAGAAGAAGTGGAATAGCACCCTCCAGGAATTGGCATGGGCCAAAAAGGGGGCTGGCAGAACAGAGTCTGTACGTCAGAACAGGCTTGTTCCGCCACACCTTGTGAGGCAGGTGGGGCTGGGATAGCTCTTTCGAGGACTGCCCTTGAGAGAACAGCTCTGAGAGAACTTGTGACTGACCCAAGGTCACCCAGCTGGCTGCATGCGGAGGAGGAGTGGGGAATCAATCCCGGTTCTCCTAGATTAGAGTCCGCGTTCTTAACCGCCACACCACACTGGCTCTCTGGACAAAAGAGGGCATCGAGGAAGTCCTTTGGACACTGAAAGAGGCCCGGAGGTCTTCTGGGGGTATTCCAGACCCCCCTGAACGTATGGAAAGGCACCCGCAGCGGGGTCCACCCAAGGAATAATTCCGCATTCAGCTTCCAGGCCAAAGGCGAAGCGATGCACATTCAAAAATTATCTTGAAACGAAGGCTTAGGTATTAAAAAGACATTTCAGCTACAATAACGACATTCATTCACCTTTTGCATTTAGGATTCTGCTGTGTAATGCCCCCCCTCCCAAATTTATTTATTCACTTTACTTGTACCCCACTTTTCCCCAAATGGGGAACCAAAGTGACATAACACCGTTCTCTCCTCCATTTTGATCCTCATAACAGCCCTGCGAGGTAGGTCAGGCCGAGGGACCGTGACCGGCCCAAGGTTGCCCAGCGCTTTTTCGTGGCACAAGTGGAGATTCGAACCTGGGTCTCCCAGACACTGGTTCGACACTCTGAACCACTCCACTCCCCCTCAGTGGCTCAAAAAAGGCCTCAGACCTCTATTTAACGGGGAAATGCAGGATAGAAATATTTAAGTACCAACTTGAGTTACAAACGCAGGTCCTAAAGCCTGGCAGAAAAGGACCACTAAGCACTGGGGCAGAGATTAGGGGGACAGAGAGGAGCCCTGTCAGGCAGAGGACACCCCCCCCCAAAAAAAAAACCCTCCCAAGGAAGCGGAAGGACGACCCCACTCACCTTTGCCCACGACAACTTGTGCTGGATGGCAGCATTGTTGGGTTCCACGTGCCGGGCAAATTTCAAGTTGTTGATGGTATATTCGTGGCCACAGTAGACTTTCTGTGAGGAAACAAGTGGGGGGGCAGAGAGAGAGAGAGAGAGAGAGAGAGAACAAAATTACAGACCCCTGGAGTTGCAAGACAACCGCTCCAGCCTCATCCTGGGAAAGCCAGGACACCTGAGGTTAAGGGAGGGGTCGCGTGAGGCCTGAGGTCTCCCCCAGTGCTCCCTCTAAGCTGTGGAGTCTTGTGAGCAACAATTCTACTTTGTGAGCTGCTGGCGTTAAAAGTTGTGAGTGAGCGATCTGGCTGCGGCAGAAATTAGTTTGCTCTGGAGCCATCCTTCCTGAGCTGAGACAAAAATGTGCACGCCAGAGGCTAAAAAATTGTAAGCCAGCTCACACAAACTCAGCTTAGAGGACAAAAATGTGCGCGCCAGAGGCTAAAAAATTGTGAGCCAGCTCACACGAACTCAGCTTAGAGGGAACACTGGTCTCCCCCTGCCCCAGCATAACCCCTTTGGTTCCCAGATGCCCCTTCCTGTCCCCCAGCATCAACTGAGGAGGGGCTCAGTGGCAGAGCGGCTGCTTGGCGT
>NW_015196156.1:0-3019 GCF_001447785.1 Gekko japonicus | reverse complement strand
GCACCAGGAGCCCCTGGAACTCTTCTGCAGGGACGACGAAGCGCCCCTCTGCGTGGTCTGCGGCAAATCCAAGGAGCACAGAGATCACGTGGTGGTTCCTCTAGAGGAGGCTTTCCAAGAGAATAAGGTAAATAGGAACCCCCTGTGGACAGGAAAATGCTCTTTGGACTCTACTTTGGATGTACTCTGTAGATTTATTCCTGTAAGAGAGTCTTCTCTAACCTGCTTTAATAAATCCATTACTGCATTCATTTTAGGATCCAGCATCTTGACTATAAACTGGGATACACTGTGCAGTTCTAAGCAGAGTTATACCCTTGGTGTAACTCTGATTAGGATTGTGGTGTTTAGTCAGCTTTGCACTAGCTTGGACTGCCTTGCATGGTATATTTAAAAAGCACAACAAAGGAATAGAAACCAGGAAGTAAAATGAAGCCAACAACATTGCTTTATTTTTTGGCACCAGATAATCACAGCAGCTGGACAGGCACGAGTTTGTGAGAAACACCAGAAGCCCTTGAAGCTCTTCTGTAAAGACGATGAGGCCCCCCTTTGTGTGACGTGCGATGGATCCAAGGAGCACAGACTCCACAAGGTGATTCTTCTGGAGGAGGCGGCCCAGGAGTATCAGGTAGGAGAGATCTCCGGGGATGCTGAGGGGGGAAGAGCTGCTTGTGTGTTCTTCTCCGCTGGGTCTCCCATATGACACTCTGTGGGGAAAGCGCCTCACGGGTTTAATCCCCAGACTCTGGATCCAAATAGGGAACGAAAACCCTCTTGTAGGCTATCTCTTGCAGCCTCCCATCTCTGCTGCACCTCTCCTGCCTCCTTAAGGCCGCTTGAGTCTAGGGGTGATGTGGAGAAACTCGCACACATCCAGTCTGGCTCTGTTGACTTCTGCCAAGCCACTGAGCCATCTGGTGTTGCAGCTGAATCACTGATTGGCAGTTTTACTCTCTTCCCCACATGATTTCCCCAGCTTAAATCCCTCCCTCTTTCAGCACAGCTGTGTTTCCAATGAGGTGCTAGAGGGAAACATCCTTTTCTTTTTTCACAGCTGATTGATGGCAACCCGCATAGGGTTTTCAAGGCAAGAGACATTCTGAGGTGGTTTGCCATTGCCTGCCTCTGCATAGTGGCCCTGAATTCCTTGGAGGTCTCCCATCCAAATACTGACCAGCGCTGACGCTGCTTAGCTTCCGAGATTTGATGGGACCAGCCTAGCCTGGGCTATCCAGGTCTGGCATGAAATAGCCCTATGATATGTGAATGTCCCCTCTGCAAATAGCAGGTGGGGGGGATTTGAAATTGGGAAAACTGCGAGGGAAAGTTAAACCCCCTCCTCAGTTCTATGGCATAATCTGTATCCCCTTCTTTGGCACGGTGTGCACTGCAGAACCTTGTACTCTGTCCAGTTTGACCCACAATGTTTCGATTTTTATTATACAGGGCCGGTGTTCACATACCCTCAGTTGGGGCAGCTGCCAGGGCCCAGGACTCCTGGTTAGGCCACTTTCACTGACCCGCACCCACCCATCTTCTCTGGCACCTGTCTGTACCCACGCCCCCAACTATCTTCACTGAGGAAGGGCATGTGGGTGGCCCACAGTGGTGGCACTCCTGCCGGCAACAGCAGCAGCACTCCCGGCTGCATCCACTGGCCAGCGCTGTCGGGAAAAGGGTGTGCCGGTGGTACAGGTGACTGTGCATGGGCAGTAGAAGGGCTTGTAAGTGGGAGCAGGAGGCACAGGACATTTGGGGAGGGGAGGTAGAAAGGAAGGCATGAGGGAACCCCCGACCCTATATTTATATATCTTATTTAGCAAAAAGGAAGACAACTCTGAACATACAGCACCGTGCCCCACCCATGTGCACACAAACTCCTGAGCTTTGAGAGCCAATTTGGTGTAGTGGTTAGGAGCACGGACTCTAATCTGGGAGAACCAGGTTTGATTCACCACTCCTCCACATGCAGCTGCTGGGGTTAGTCACAAGTTCTTTCAGAGCTGTTCTCTCAGGAGCTGTTTTTGAGAGAGCTCTCTCACCCCCACAAAGTGTCTGTTGTGGGGAGGAGAAGGGAAAGGAAAAGCTGCTGAGACTCCTTCAGGGTAGTGAAGGGCAGGGTATAAAGCCAATCAGTTGAATCTCCCAGGAGGCTTTCTGCCATGGGTGGTGCTCTGGGATGGGTAAATTTTTATGGGATCCAAGCCCACGTATTTTCCCCTGTTGGAGAAGATAGGGCAGTGGGCAGAGAGTCATCTTAGTGGAGAAAAACTGGGTCTCCCGCTTTTGTCCTCTATGGCTGCATTTTGAAGAGAAGGAGGAGGGGAGAGAGAGAGCAAAAACACTCAAGGAGAAAGGACGTAGATTCAGAAATATTCTGGCTGTGAGGAAAGACCCATGTGACTCTTTCAGAAACTGGTTTTGTGCTGATTGTTGATGTGATCTCTGAGAAGTCAGAAACGTCCTTGCTGTAGGAGTCCCATAACTTACTCCTTTGTGCTGCAATGATAGGCTGTCAGGGCAACCTTAAGAACACTTCCCTGGGAGTAATTCCCATTGAATAAAATGGGAGTTACATCTGAGTAGATCTCTTAGGATTGCTCTTTGCATTTGATACCAGTCATGCTTTCCATCTGCTTGTTGCAGAAGCAAACAAAAGGAGACAAGCAAAGGACAGTGGCTGAGTTCAGGCAGCTACACCAGTTTCTGGAAATACAAGAGAAACATCTGCTGGTCCATATGGAGGAGATGGAGAAAGGGACGATCGCCTGGCCAGACTCTCTGAGGAAGTCTCCTCTCTCGAAAGTCTCATCCAGGAGGTGAAGGAGAAGATTCAGCAGCCGCCCAGTGAACTCCTGCAGGTAAGAGTGTGGCAGAAACAGGCCAAGCTCCGCTCCAGAGGAGGCCCGCCTTCGCTCATTTCTGTGCCTGCTTCACCTTCAAGGAGAAGTGGAGGGGCCCAGATTATTGTGTTGCTCTCCTGGTCTGTCGCATGCAGAAATGTCCTTTCCTTTTC
>NW_015196155.1:0-3216 GCF_001447785.1 Gekko japonicus | reverse complement strand
CCTCGCCACATCAAGGCAGTGATCTATGAAGGAGTGCATGACTTTATTGACCGACAATACAACGGTCCTCAGTTACGTCAACAGGCAGGGTGGAATGGTCTCCCGCAGTCTCTGCCTCCTGGTTCTAGACCTTTGGGCCTGGTGCATACTACTGCACATCTTTCCCATTGCCTCTCACATCACTGGCAAGGCCAATGTGCATGCGAACCTGCTCAGCAGGGGTCTCAGCGTCACGACTGGGAGCTCAACTGGACCTACCTACGTCCCATGTTTCAAAAGTGGGGTATGCCTCACGCAGATGTCTTCGCTACCAGGTGCAATTCGAAGTGCAACCTGTTTTGCTGCAGGGGAGCACAAGATCCCAAGGCCTTGGGAGACGGGCTCCTTTACTCATGGGACAACAACTTCCTGTACATGTTCCCCGCTCTGCTGCTGCTGCTGAGGACGGTCCAAAGACTGATAAGGGTCCACATGAGGTGCATCCTAATTGCCCCCTGGTGGCCGAGGCAACCTTGGTTTGCCAACCTCCTCTCGCTGACTAAGGCTCGCCATCCTCTCCCACAGGTGCCAGATCTGCTCCTAGCGGAGGAAGAAGCTCTGCTGTTCCACAAGGTACACAAGCTCAAGCTAACAGCTTATCTCGTGGACAATTAACATTGTTGGATAGAATCACCACTGTGCTACTCAATGCCAGGAAGGATTCTACGAGACGTTCCTACAGGGGAAAGTGGGCTCATTTCTTTGCTTCCATACAGCCCTCGGACATGCCCCCGGCTTCTCGAAGATCATCAGTTACAGGTAAGCAACCTGTTTTCTCTTTTTAGAGCTCTTCCCATTTATATCCCAGAGACTGAATTACTTAAATGGCAATGCACGTTGACCACTTTCCTATGGGCCTCTAATCGTTCTAGAGTGGATCATCGTCATCTCACTAGACCGCTATCGAAAGGAGGGCTAGGGCTTCCTTCACTGCGACATTGTTATCAAGCTGCGGCTTTATCTAACATTGTGATCATGCTCCAGCCTCAATCATTGCTGAACTGGATGTCTATTGAACAATCATACACACTACCATATAACCTTTCCGAGATATTCTGGATACCTCCGGCAAAATGGCCCAGAAATATAGTTCAAAATATCTTCTTAGCTTCAACCCTCAAAGTATGGGATCTTAAAATGAAAGACTTGGCTCCAAAGATATCACCATTATCTACGTATCGTAACCAAATTTGGTTCCCTCCTGGCACGGAAAGGGAAGCCTTCTCGGTATGCTGGTCCTCTGGATTTTATCAGATAAAAGATCTTGTTTCAAGGGGTTCGCTTCATCCCAAAACATCACTTTGAAGAACAAATGGGCACTAAGGTGTCATGGCTCCAATATTATCAACTGAATAGTCTTATAGAACAACTTAAATTAATGGATGTTTTCTCAAGACCAAAAACAGCTTTCGAAACTCTTGTAGATACTGTTTCAAGATCAAAAGAAGGGAATACTACCCCGTAGTTACAAACTCATTTTGAAATCAGACAAAGATGTTACCCTGGCAAACTAAAAGGCCTGGAATGCTGACCTGCAATGTATACTCTCCCTGCAACAATGGACGTCAATATGGTCTTCTCCAGTCAATAAGTCTAAAATCATAGAATCATAGAATGTTAGAGTTGGAAGGGATCTTGCATGTCATGTAGTCCAACCCCCTGCACTCTGCAGGAGCATAGCTGAAAGATAGCCCTACATACCTACAACATACCCAAAAGATGGTCGTCCAGCCTCCGCTTGAAAACATCCAACGAAGGAGCATCCACCACCTCCCGAGGCAGACTGTTCCACTGCTCAACCACTCTTACAGTTAGGAAGCTTCTCCTGATATTTAGCCGGTAACGACTCCCTTGTAATTTCCACCCATTAGATCTAGTCTTGCAATCCGGAGGAAGAGAGAATAGATCTGCTCCATCTTCTACATGACAGCCCTTCAAATACTTGAAGACTGCAATCATGTCCCCTCTAAGCCTTCTCTTTCCCAGGCTAAACATACCCAACTCTTTCAGCCTCTCCTAATAAAACTTGGATTCCAACCCTCTCACCATCCTGGTTGCCTTCTTCTGGACACGCTCGAGCTTGTCAACATCCTTCCTAAAATGTGGTGCCCAAAACTGGACACAGTACTCCAGGTGAGGCCTGACCACAGCAGAATAGAGTGGAACTACCACCTCCCTTGATCTGGACATAATGCTTCTGTTAATGCATCCTAAGATTGCATTAGCTTTCTTCACAGCCACATCGCACTGCAGACTCATGTTTAGCTTGTGATCAACCAGAACACCTAGATCCCTTTCACATGTGCTGCTGTCAAGCCAAGTCCCTCCCATTCTATAACTGTGCCTTTGATTTTTTGTACCTAAGTGTAGGACTTTGCACTTATCTCTATTGAAATTCATTTTATTTGTCTCAGCCCACTGTTCCAGCCTATCTAGAACATTTTGAATCCTGACTTTGTCTTCTTCAGAATTAGAAATCCCACCTAGCTTCGTGATCTGCAAATTTGATAAGCATCCCCTCTATGTCTTCCTCCAGGTCATTTATAAAAACATTGAACAATACCGGGCCGAGGACCAAGCCCTGCGGTACTCCACTCGAGACTTCACGTAGATGCAGAGCCATTTACGAGCACTCATTGGGTACGATTTTTCAACCAACTATGAATCCATCTAATGGTTGCACCATCCAGCCCACACTTAACCAGCTTATCCTCAAGGATATCATGAGAAACTTTGTCAAATGCTTTACTGAAATCTAGATACACTATATCCACAGCGTTGCCGGAGTAAACCATGTTGGTAACTCTGTCAAAATAAGGTTGGTCTGGGAAGGCTTCCGGTCGGGGGGAAATGGCGAGTTGACGCACCCTGAAATGAGCTCAGGGTGGATGGTGGCTTTTTCTGACAGTTTGGGCAAGTTTTTGTCCAACGTGGCATCCCCCAGTCGGGGGGATTGACTAGCAAGCAACAAGGTCCAAGGGAAGGTTGAGATTGGTGTGATCAAGGCTCGGAGGAGGCTTGTGTCACACTTTGATCCCCCCTCCTGGAACAGACGTTTGCGATCAGCACTAAAGGAGCCAGCCGAGCTGAGGATTCAGCATAAATTCGTCATTTCCCGACTTCTTAAGAACAAAGAGCAAAATTGATCATGTGAGAGAAGCAGTGAGAAAACCTAAG